>NC_052324.1:26069520-26369520 GCF_016432855.1 Salvelinus namaycush
TCCACATGGTTACTCTGGGGACCGCTGCTGCAATGGTGGCTAACCACATTCCACATGGTTACTGTGGGGACCGCTGCTGCAATGGTGGCTAACCACATTCCACATGGTTACTGTGGGGACCGCTGCTGCCATGGTGACTAACCACATTCCACATGGTTACTGTGGGGACCGCTGCTGCCATGGTGACTAACCACATTCCATACGGTTACTGTGGGGACCGCTGCTGCCATTGTGGCTAACTACATTCCACATGGTAACAGAGGGGACCGCTGCTGCCATGGTGACTAACCACATTCCACATGGTTACTGTGGGGACCGCTGCTGCCATTGTGGCTAACTACATTCCACATGGTTACTGTGGAGACCGCTGCTGCCATGGTGACTAACCACATTCCACATGGTTACTGTGGGGACCGCTGCTGCCATGGTGACTAACCACATTCTACAGGGTTACTGTGGGGACCGCTGCTGCCATGGTGGCTAACTACATTCCACAGGGTTACTGTGGAGACCGCTGCTGCCATGGTGACTAACCACATTCCACATGGTTACTGTGGGGACCGCTGCTGCCATGGTGACTAACCACATTCCACATGGTTACTCTGGGGACCGTTGCTGCCATGGTGACTAACCACATTCCACATGGTTACTGTGGAGACCACTGCTGCCATGGTGACTAACCACATTCCACATGGTTACTCTGGGGACCGTTGCTGCCATGGTGACTAACCACATTCCACAGGGTTACTGTGGGGACCGCTGCTGCCATGGTGACTAACCACATTCCACATGGTTACTGTGGAGACCGCTGCTGCCATGGTGGCTAACCACATTCCACATGGTTACTGTGGGGACCGCTGCTGCCATGGTGACTAACCACATTCCATACGGTTACTGTGGGGACCGCTGCTGCCATGGTGACTAACCACATTCCACATGGTTACTGTGGATACCGCTGCTGCCATGGTGACTAACCACATTCCACATGGTTACTGTGGGGACCGCTGCTGCCATGGTGACTAACCACATTCAACATGGTTACTGTGGGGACCGCTGCTGCCATGGTGACTAACCACATTCCACATGGTTACTGTGGGGACAGCTGCTGCCATGGTGACTAACCACATTCAACATGGTTACTGTGGGGACCGCTGCTGCCATGGTGACTAACCACATTCCACATGATTACAGAGGGGACTGCTGCTGCCATGGTGACTAACCACATTCCACATGGTTACTGTGGAGACCGCTGCTGCCATGGTGACTAGCCACATTCCACATGGTTACTGTGGAGACCGCTGCTGCCATGGTGACGAACCACATTCCACAGGGTTACTGTGGGGAACGCTGCTGCCACGGTGGCTAACCACATTCCACATGGTTACTGTGGGGACCGCTGCTGCCGTAGTGGCTAACCACATTCAACAGGGTTACTGTGGGGACCGCTGCTGTCATGGTGACTAACCACATTCAACAGGGTTACTGTGGGGACCGCTGCTGCCATGGTGACTAACCACATTCAACAGGGTTACTGTGGGGACCGCTGCTGCCATGGTGACTAACCACATTCAACAGGGTTACTGTGGGGACCGCTGCTGCCATGGTGACTAACCACATTCAACAGGGTTACTGTGGGGACCGCTGCTGCCGTAGTGGCTAACCACATTCCACATGGTTACTGTAGGAACAGCTGCTGCCATGGTGGCTAACCACATTCCACATGGTTACTGTGGGGACCGCTGCTGCCATGGTGACTAACCACATTCAACAGGGTTACTGTGGGGACCGCTGCTGCCGTAGTGGCTAACCACATTCCACAGGGTTACTCTGGGGACCGCTGCTGCCATGGTGGCTAACCACATTCCACATGGTGACTGTGGGGACCGCTGCTGCCATGGTGGCTAACCACATTCCACATGGCTACTGTAGGAGCCGCTGCTGCCATGGTGGCTAACCACATTCCACATGGTTACTGTGGGAACCGCTGCTGCCATGGTGGCTAACCACATGGTTACTGTGGGGACCGCTGCTGCCATGGTGGCTAACCACATTCCACATGGTTACTCTGGGGACCGCTGCTGCAATGGTGGCTAACCACATTCCACATGGTTACTGTGGGGACCGCTGCTGCAATGGTGGCTAACCACATTCCACATGGTTACTGTGGGGACCGCTGCTGCCATGGTGACTAACCACATTCCACATGGTTACTGTGGGGACCGCTGCTGCCATGGTGACTAACCACATTCCATACGGTTACTGTGGGGACCGCTGCTGCCATTGTGGCTAACTACATTCCACATGGTAACAGAGGGGACCGCTGCTGCCATGGTGACTAACCACATTCCACATGGTTACTGTGGGGACCGCTGCTGCCATTGTGGCTAACTACATTCCACATGGTTACTGTGGAGACCGCTGCTGCCATGGTGACTAACCACATTCCACATGGTTACTGTGGGGACCGCTGCTGCCATGGTGACTAACCACATTCTACAGGGTTACTGTGGGGACCGCTGCTGCCATGGTGGCTAACTACATTCCACAGGGTTACTGTGGAGACCGCTGCTGCCATGGTGACTAACCACATTCCACATGGTTACTGTGGGGACCGCTGCTGCCATGGTGACTAACCACATTCCACATGGTTACTCTGGGGACCGTTGCTGCCATGGTGACTAACCACATTCCACATGGTTACTGTGGAGACCACTGCTGCCATGGTGACTAACCACATTCCACATGGTTACTCTGGGGACCGTTGCTGCCATGGTGACTAACCACATTCCACAGGGTTACTGTGGGGACCGCTGCTGCCATGGTGACTAACCACATTCCACATGGTTACTGTGGAGACCGCTGCTGCCATGGTGGCTAACCACATTCCACATGGTTACTGTGGGGACCGCTGCTGCCATGGTGACTAACCACATTCAACATGGTTACTGTGGGGACCGCTGCTGCCATGGTGACTAACCACATTCCACATGATTACAGAGGGGACCGCTGCTGCCATGGTGACTAACAACATTCCACATGGTTGCTCTGGGGACCACTGCTGCCATGGTGACTAACCACATTCCACATGGTTACTCTGGGGACCGCTGCTGCCATGGTGACTAACAAACATTCCACATGGTTGCTCTGGGGACCGCTGCTGCCATGGTGACTAACCACATTCCACAGGGTTACTCTGGGGGCCGCTGCTGCCATGGTGACTAACCACATTCCACATGGTTACTCTGGGGACCGCTGCTGCCATGGTGACTAACCACATTCCACATGGTTACTCTGGGGACCGTTGCTGCCATGGTGGCTAACCACATTCCACATGGTTACTGTGGGGACCGCTGCTGCCATGGTGACTAACCACATTCTACATGGTTACTGTGGGGACCGCTGCTGCCATGGTGGCTAACCACATTCCACATGGTTACTGTGGGGACCGCTGCTGCCGTAGTGGCTAACCACATTCCACATGGTTACTGTGGGGACCGCTGCTGCCATGGTGGCTAACTACATTCCACAGGGTTACTGTGGGAACCGCTGCTGCCATAGTGGCTAACTACATTCCACAGGGTTACTGTGGGGACCGCTGCTGCCATAGTGGCTAACTACATTCCTCAGGGTTACTGTGGGGACCGCTGCTGCCATAGTGGCTAACTACATTCCACAGGGTTACTGTGGGAACCGCTGCTGCCATAGTGGCTAACTACATTCCACAGGGTTACTCTGGGGACCACTGCTGCCATAGTGGCTAACCACATTCCACAGGGTTACTCTGGGGACCACTAATGCCATAGTGGCTAACCACATTCCACATGGTTACTGTGGGGACCGCTGCTGCCATGGTGGCTAACCACATTCCACAGGGTTACTGTGGAGACCGCTGCTGCCAAGGTGGCTAAACACATTCCACATGGTTACTGTGGGGACAGCTGCTGCCATGGTGACTAACCACATGGTTACTGTGGGGACTGCTGCTGCCATAGTGGCTAACCACATTCCACAGGGTTACTCTGGGGACCACTGCTGCCATAGTGGCTAACCACATTCCATACGGTTACTGTGGGGACCGCTGCTGCCATGGTGACTAACCACATTCCACATGGTTACTGTGGGGACCGCTGCTGCCATTGTGGCTAACCACATTCCACAGGGTTACTCTGGGGACCACTGCTGCCATAGTGGCTAACCACATTCCATACGGTTACTGTGGGGACCGCTGCTGCCATGGTGACTAACTACATTCCACATGGTTACTGTCGGGACCGTTGCTGCCATAGTGGCTAACCACATTCAACAGGGTTACTGTGGGGACTGCTGCTGCCATAGTGGCTAAACACATTCCACATGGCTACTGTGGGGACCGCTGCTGCCATGGTGACTAACCACATTCAACAGGGTTACTGTGGGGACTGCTGCTGCCATAGTGGCTAACCACATTCCACATGGTTACTGTGGGGACCGCTGCTGCCATAGTGGCTAACCACGTTCCACATGGTTACTGTGGGGACCGCTGCTGCCATAGTGGCTAACCACATTCCACAGGGTTACTCTGGGGACCACTGCTGCCATAGTGGCTAACCACATTCCACATGGTTACTGTGGGGACCGCTGCTGCCATGGTGGCAAACCACATCCCACATGGTTACTGTGGGGACCACTGCTGCCATGGTGACTAACCACATCCCACATGGTTACTGTGGGGACCGCTGCTGCCATGGTGGCAAACCACATCCCACATGGTTACTGTGGGGACCACTGCTGCCATGGTGGCAAACCACATCCCACATGGTTACTGTGGGGACCACTGCTGCCATGGTGACTAACCACATTCCACATGGTTACTGTGGGGACCGCTGCTGCCATGGTGGCAAACCACATCCCACATGGTTACTGTGGGGACCACTGCTGCCATGGTGACTAACCACATTCAACAGGGTTACTGTGGGGACTGCTGCTGCCATAGTGGCTAACCACATTCAACAGGGTTACTGTGGGGACCGCTGCTGCCAAGGTGGCTAACCACATTCAACAGGGTTACTGTGGGGACCGCTGCTGCCATGGTGGCTAACCACATTCAACAGGGTTACTGTGGGGACCACTGCTGCCATGGTGACTAACCACATTCAACAGGGTTACTGTGGGGACTGCTGCTGCCATAGTGGCTAACCACATTCAACAGGGTTACTGTGGGGACCGCTGCTGCCATGGTGGCTAACCACATTCCACATGGTTACTCTGGGGACCGCTGCTGCCATGGTGACTAACCACATTCCACATGGTTACTGTGGGGACCGCTGCTGCCATGGTGGCTAACTACATTCCACATGGTTACTGTGGGGACCGCTGCTGCCATGGTGACTAACCACATGGTTACTGTGGGGACCGCTGCTGCCATGGTGACTAACCACATTCCACATGGTTACTGTGGGGACCGCTGCTGCCATGGTGGCTAACCACATTCCACATGGTTACTGTGGGGACCGCTGCTGCCATGGTGACTAACCACATTCCACATGGTTACTGTGGGGACCGCTGCTGCCGTAGTGGCTAACCACATTCCACATGGTTACTGTGGGGACCGCTGCTGCAATGGTGACTAACCACATTCCACGTGGTTACTGTGGGGACCGCTGCTGCCATGGCGGCCCTCCAACTGTGCGCTGGGGGCCATAGCGATAAGATACACAGGAAATGTACCTTTACACACACATCTGCATGCCGCACACACAACTATTTCACTATTGCAAAAAGGGCCTCAGACGTGTTAAGAAAACTTCTGAGGGTAGAAGTGAAAATGGCTGAGACGAGATGCACCCTAGGGCTGCAGGTCCCTACCACCACCAGTCTCAACCCATATCAGCACCAGCATCATATGAAAAAATATACTTCAATTAATCTCTCTGTTATCAGAGGGCTGAATGTGTGTTGTTTATGTTCAAGGGCAAACGGGTGTATGTGTGTGTGTATGCATGTGTGTGAATTGTGGAGGGCAGGGGAAATTGTTTTTGGCAGGTTTTAGGCTCCCCGTTTCCTCACTCATTTTGAAAACACAATGAGGCAAGATTTTAATTATCCCGAGGACTCAGAACAGAACGTGTAACCAGGAGGGCCATCACGGCCACTCTCATCCAACAGGCTTAAGCTGTAGGGAAACACAATACGAGACTAGACAGCCTGACCCTATTGCATTTAAGGTAGTGTAGTGGAAGGATTTAAAATGGTTAGGAGATATAGGGCTATATTTTAACAAACCTAATGTAATGGTAAATCTAAGGGCTGTATTTTAACAAACCTAATGTAATGGTAAATCTAAGGGCTGTATTTTAACAAACCTAACACAATGGTAAATCTAAGGGCTGTATTTTAACAAACCTAACACAATGGTAAATCTAAGCCTCTATTTTAACAAACCTAAAACAATGGTAAATCTAAGCCTCTATTTTAACAAACCTAAAACAATGGTAAATCTAAGGGCTGTATTTTAACAAACCTAAAACAATGGTAAATCTAAGGGCTGTATTTTAACAAACCTAAAACAATGGTAAATCTAAGCCTCTATTTTAACAAACCTAAAACAATGGTAAATCTAAGGGCTGTATTTTAACAAACCTAAAACAATGGTAAATCTAAGGGCTGTATTTTAACAAACCTAAAACAATGGTAAATCTAAGCCTATATTTTAACAAACCTAAAACAATGGTAAATCTAAGGGCTGTATTTTAACAAACCTAAAACAATGGTAAATCTAAGCGCAGGCGGTAGCGCTATAGGTTCAGGGGTGTGTCCGAAATATTTTTGATATTTTCACTAATCACAATTATCGGCACACTTGCTGGCGTTGCCGCGAAAGAGGTTGGGTTTTGATGAATAAACAAGTTGTGGCTCGGCCAATCAGAACGTGCTCCATGGCGAAACATGTTCAAATTGTGTATTTACGGAATTAACTCCAATTCCAATGTTAGTCCATTAAAGTTTGTTAACTGGCTTACGGAAACTAAATAACAAAATGTTGACCTATCTTTGCTAAATACGTTAACTTGAACCCATCTGCATTCCACATTGTTCTAAGCAATTGAATGTCTTCAATAGCATTCACACTGATATCGGGGCTAGGCCTAATTACATTATGGCTGAGCATGGACATTCCAAACATAGTCAGTAAGCAAGTTTATATTAATTATTGATAAGGCCTAAAAAGAGAACGAATACATCTTTATAATAAAAATAAAAAAAATGTACATTTTCGATCTTATCTCATCGCTGCAACTCCCCAATGGGCTCGGGAGAGGCGAAGGTAGAGTCATGCATCCTCCAAAACATGACCCGCCAAACCACGGTTCTTAACACCCGCCCGCTTAACCCGGAAGCCAGCCGCACCAATGTGTCGGCGGAAACACCGTTCAACTGACGACCGAGGTCATCCCGCAGGCACCCGGCCCGTCACAAGGAGTCACTAGAGCTCGATGAGCCAAGTAAAGCCTCCCCCGGCCAAACCCTCCCCTTACCCGGACAACGCTGGGCCAATTGTGCACCACCCTATGGGACTCCCGATCACGGCCGGTTGTGACACAGACTGGGATCGAACCCGGGTCTGTAGTGACGCCTCTAGCACTGTGATGCAGTGTCTTAGACCGCTGCGCCCCTCGGGAGGCCCTGAGAACTAATAATTGTAATCAAATTCTAACAACTTATTTTAAAAAGGCTATGTCACTCTTACAGGCAACATAACTGGAAAAATATCCAATATAAAGAGAAAGGGAGAATGTCCACTCACCGTTATACAGCTCCAAAATATAACGTTTTATATCCATATTGGAACCAATTTACAGATCAGATCACATTCACAGACCTCATGGAAGTTCTATTGCAAGCACACCACGGACATTGTTACCATAATACCAGAAAGGTGAATCATTCTAATACGTTTTGGTTGTAATAAAATTATACAAAAAACAAGCTTTTTTTTAAAACAACAACAATAAATAAATGTAATGATATCATAAAATCGGCAGGATAAAAAATAAACAAATTGATGTTGAACCAGCCTTTGTTATAGTAGGCCTAAGGGAGTGCTGGGTTTTGAGCATATGAAACGGAAAACAAGCAATTTTTACAGGTTACAGATTCATTCTAAATACAAGGTTCACCGTATTCAAAGAGGATCTCATATCTCATTTCATGATGGGCATGGTGGTGGTTTTACAGGACTTGCATTGCTAAAATAATGTGTCAGCTCACTGTTTTACTCCTCTCAAACTTTGTATTTTAATAAAGCTTTGGTGATTAAGATTGATTTCCAAGCGGTCTCAGGAACCAAACCCTTTATCGACAGTCTTGACTACTTTGCGATTGCATTGACAGACAAAAAAAAGCCTTCATTGAGCAGAGGGGAGGATACGCTTGGTTTTTAATCAAATAAAACTAAATGGGAAAGAACATGAGTTTTTTATGTTTCTAAACAGGAAGTGTACAGGCACCAAAAAGCACATTATGCTCCTCTTGTTCCATGTTCATATGGGCAGTGCGCATCACGGCTGGATAGGCTGCATCTAGAAATTAGTACTTTAAATCAAGTTAAGGACACACCTAAAATATTTCCACCCCGCTCATCTGAGCGCAAGTGAGCTGAGGTAAATTGCAGAACCTGGCGTTAGGGCTGGAAAATGCCAGTGCACCAGTTTTTAAATTACAAAATTGCAAACTAGCGCGCGTTTGACACTTGCGCCACCTTGGCACCAGCTGAACATAGAACGCATACTGTTAATGCAAGCAGCACTGATGGTGGTCAAACACTATATACGCGCAGTCCAAGTCTCTCTGCTGGTCTCCATATCATCCAACTGTCCCTGCCCCTTCAACACAAACACTATATACGCGCAGTCCAAGTCTCTCTGCTGGTCTCCATATCATCCAACTGTCCCTGCCCCTTCAACACAAACACTATATACGCGCAGTCCAAGTCTCTCTGCTGGTCTCCATATCATCCAACTGTCCCTGCCCCTTCAACACAAACACTATATACGCGCAGTCCAAGTCTCTCTGCTGGTCTCCATATCATCCAACTGTCCCTGCCCCTTCAACACAAACACTATATACGCGCAGTCCAAGTCTCTCTGCTGGTCTCCATATCATCCAACTGTCCCTGCCCCTTCAACACAAACACTATATACGCGCAGTCCAAGTCTCTCTGCTGGTCTCCATATCATCCAACTGTCCCTGCCCCTTCAACACAAACACTATATACGCGCAGTCCAAGTCTCTCTGCTGGTCTCCATATCATCCAACTGTCCTGCCCCTTCAACACAAACACTATATACGCGCAGTCCAAGTCTCTCTGCTGGTCTCCATATCATCCAACTGTCCTGCCCCTTCAACACAAACACTATATACGCGCAGTCCAAGTCTCTCTGCTGGTCTCCATATCATCCAACTGTCCCTGCCCCTTCAACACAAACACTATATACGCGCAGTCCAAGTCTCTCTGCTGGTCTCCATATCATCCAACTGTCCTGCCCCTTCAACACAAACACTATATACGCGCAGTCCAAGTCTCTCTGCTGGTCTCCATATCATCCAACTGTCCCTGCCCCTTCAACACAAACACTATATACGCGCAGTCCAAGTCTCTCTGCTGGTCTCCATATCATCCAACTGTCCTGCCCCTTCAACACAAACACTATATACGCGCAGTCCAAGTCTCTCTGCTGGTCTCCATATCATCCAACTGTCCCTGCCCCTTCAACACAAACACTATGTACGCGCAGTCCAAGTCTCTCTGCTGGTCTCCATATCATCCAACTGTCCCTGCCCCTTCAACACAAACACCTCATTTATAGTAATGTGAATTCATACAAAGGCAATAATACAATAGACAGCTGTCGGGGAGAGGAGTGGGTAACGGGGGAGCTATTATACTGTAGGTGGAGAGACCGAGAGCACAGTCAAGGCTTTCTTGAAAAGCTTGTCAGCTCTATATGTCTGTTGTCACCTGCTCTGAAGCACTAGGCGGAGAGTGCTGCTCCTGGGGTGGGCAGCGGGCACAGTACCATCCAGCTCCCCACCTCATCCGATAAATGTCTAGTTAACACACATTGGCAGGCTGCTGGGGGGAGGAAGGAGACGGGGGAGGTAGAAAATAGGGAAAAGTAACCAGAGAAGAGGCCAGGTAGAGAAGAGAGTGGTGGTGGATGAGAGGAGAAAGAGAGAGAAAAGAGAGAAAGAAGAGGAAAGCGGTAATAAGAGAAGGGAGGGAAGGATGAGGATAGAGGGAGGAGAGCAGAAAAGAAGGATGAAGAAGGAGAGGGAGGGGCTCACGGCGGTGGATAGGAGACACATTAACCTTTATAAATGTTGACAGAAATCATCTAGCTGGGAATCATGTTGTGCATTTGCTCTAAAATACACCCGAGCAGAAAAGAGTGGATAGAAGAAACCCTGACTGGTCATAATTCTATAGCCACCTATAGCGAGACTAAAAGAGCGAGAGTGAGAGAGAGAGACGAACAGACATTCAGAAAGAAGAAAGGAAGAGACAGAGAAAAGGAACATGCAGAGTCTGGCGAAATCGGACACGGAGAGAAACACGACTACAGGACCCACACAAAGCTCCCACATTGATCTGCCTCTCTACCCCCTGCAATACTGAACACATAAAGACATAGAATCAATGAGCCTATGCAGACCTCCATTACACCACTGTGACCCCTCTGTTCTGGCCAGCCAAGCTGACAATGGAGCCAGTGATGTCTGCAGGCAGCCTTTTGTCCTGGTCAGCACAGCAGACATCAACAGGCATTATTCAGGGCCACAGGATGTCTGCTCTGGTCTGCTCTGAGAGGTTTGAGTATAATAAGGGTCCAAATTTTAACAATTAAATAATATCCAGGGCATTGATGAGAAAAAACATGTACCTGCTAGCTATGTGATATTCAGACTGAAACATGTACCTGCTAGCTACAGTGGTTGCACAACTAAAAGTTTTGAGATTATGCTGCGGGATTTAGAGGTCGTTTGTGGTTTAGTACGGTACCCTGAGTCACTACTTCTTTGCTACAGACCAGCGCAAGGGAGAGTTTGAGTTTTTATTTTTACAGGGACAGTGCACATTAATCAACGTTTCAGTAAAAGTGCCGGTTTTAGCCAGCCGGCTAATTTTCAACCGCAGTCCCTGGGCAGGTTATTAAAAACAATTACAATATAGACAATAGCAACATAGAACAAGACATAGCATACAGACATAGCAACATAGGACAAGCAAGACGTAGCATACAGACAGAGCAACATAGAACAAAAAGCAGCAAGACAAAATTCATAAAAGCAACAAAGTGTTTCCACACCTCACAAGTTACAGACAACAGACATGGAAAGCGGCAACACACAGCTAGGGACCATGTTCACAAATCTGATTGACCTTTAGCCATGTCTTCAAGCATTTTGTGAAAGTGTGATATGTGGTGCAGTTATGTGTGTCTGATGGCAGTGTATTCCAGACATGGGAAGCTCTCACAGAAAAAGCGGATTTACTAAAGGTGCTTTTCCTTAGGGGAACTACACAGTCACCTCTCATGGCAGACCTTGTGGATCTGCTGCCATATGTTTGGGTTTTCTGTTTAACAAAAATACTGAGTGGAGGGGGAGCCAAGCCATTTAGGATCTTGAATACAAGACATGCATCGGTGTATTGCACAAGATTTTCCCAACTCAGGAGCTCATGCTTTCTGAGGATGTGACAGTGATGATGGCTATTGGGCTTCCTATCAAGCACTTTGAGAGCCTGTTTGTAGACAGACTGAATAGGTCTTACTGTTGTACAGCAAGCTTGGGCCCAACTAGTCAAGCAGTATGTTAAGTGGGGGAGTATCATAGATTTGAAGTACAGTTTTGCTACCTCTGTAGTCAAACAATTTCGTATAAATCGGAAATTAGCTAGGTTGAATTTGGTTATTTGAATTACCTTTTTCACATGCTTTTTAAAAGAGAGGTTGGAATCAAGTATGATGCCAAGGTACTTAAAATCAGATACCACCTGGAGCTTCTCCCCTGACACATAGACATCTGGCTCAGTAGCATCTGTTGCCCTCTTTGTGAAGAACATGCAAACAGTTTTTTTCACATTGAGATGCAAACACGAGTCACTGAGCCACTTTGTAACCTGGACCATTACAGTAGTGAGTTCTTGTGCAGCTTGTTGTTTGCTCTTTGCATGCACATATATCACTGTATCATCTGCATACATTTGAACTTCAGACCCAGTACAGACAGAAGGCAGATCATTAATGTACAGTCTGAACAGGAGGGGCCCCAGTATTGACCCTTGGGGCACACCCACATCATAGCTAAGAGTGGGCGACAGCTCATTGCTCACTCTGACACACTGAGTTCTGCCTTCAAGGTATGATTTCATCCATCTCAAGGCATCGGGGGAAAAGTTGAACTTGGACAATTTTGTGATGAGAATCTCATGGTTAACAGTATCAAAAGCCTTCCTTAGGTCCAGAAACACAGCCCCAACAACGCCCCCTTTGTCCATCTTGGACTTCACATTTTCCAGAAGAAAGCAGTTGGCCGTTTCTGTGGAGTGTTTCGCTCTGAAGCCAAACTGCATGGAGTGTAATGTGAAGGGGCTGTTGTTGAGGTGGGCAATCAGTTGTTCTGCTACACACTTTTCAACAACCTTTGACACCACAGGTAGTATACTAATGGGCCTGTAGTTACTCACGTCAGCAGGGTCGCCTGATTTAAAGATGGCCGTTATTATGGCCGACTTCCATACCCTTGGAAACACCCCGAGACCAATAGATGTGTTGGTGACCTTAGTAATGGGGCCAATGAGTGACTCTTTGTAGTTTTTAAGAAAGGTAGACTCCATCCCAAACACATCTTTGGCTTTAGAGTACTTTAGTGAGCTAATCACCTTGTCCACCTTTGACTCAGAAACCTCCCTTATGATGAAGACAGGTTGAGCATCATTTACTAGCACTGAGCCCAAGAAACCAGTGGAGGGGTTCTGTGTCAGTACCCTGACAGAGTCAATAAAGTAGGAATTGAAGGCTATTGCTATTTCGACTGCATCCTGTGTTAGATTGTTATTCACCATGATTTCTAGTCTTTTTGCAGTGTTACTATGGTCTTTCCCTGTTAACTTTTTTAGATTCTCCCAGATCAGTTTAGAATTTCCCTTTGCTTCACCAATTATGTTAATAAAAAAGTTTGCCTTGGCCTGTCTGATTTCTTTCATCACCTTATTTCTCAACATGGTAAACCTACGTCTGTCATGCTCTAATTTGGATCTTAGGGCTATTTTTAGATAATAATCTCGTTCTTTCATCAATTTCCAGATTTCTCCATTTAGCCAAGGAAGAGTGCTCTTTTGGCCAGGTTTGGATTTGATTTTCTTTAGGAAACCATTTAATGTAGTCTGGATTGTGGATAGAAAAACTTGACTATCAGCTTCCACGTCTGCATAGGACAAGAGATCATTCCAGTTAATTCCCTTAATTGCGTTTTCAAAATAGCTTAATTCACTCTTAGGTATTCTTAGTTGATCAGGCTTTCTAACAGTAGAGAGGTTAAACCTGCTTTTAGACAGCTTTCTGGCTATAAGTGTCAGATTATGATCAGATAGCCCAGTAACCATATTGAATGATTTAGCACTGATTATGCTTTTGGGTCCCAAGGTGCTACTGTGTCTCTAAAAACACACTTATTTTTTTGATACTACTCATCAGTATTACTTACTAAAGTTTTTATTCTAAGAGAAACTTAGACTACAATTAGGGTGTGGAAAAGTTAGTATTATTTTGCTCTTACTGTAGTAGTGTAGCCTACTCCCGACCTGTCATGTTGTACAGCGCCCGAGTGGCGCAGTGGTCTAAGACACTGCATCGCAGTGCAAATTGCGTTGCTACAGATGCTGGTTCAATACCCATGCCGGCCACGACCGGGAGACCCATGAGGTGATGCAGTCTAGAAGGCCAGCATCCCGGAGTTGCCTCTTTACTGTTGACGTTGAGACTGGTGTTTTGCGGGTACTACTTAATGAAGCTGCCAGTTGAGGACTTGTGAGGCGTCTGTTTGTCAAACTAGACACTCTAATCAGTATTACCAAATCAGTACTTGTCCTCTTGCTCAGTTGTGCACTCCTCTTTCTATTCTGCCAGTTTGCGCTGTTCTGTGAACAGTAGCGTTGTACGAGATCTTCAGTTTCTTGGCAATTTCTCAGAACAAGAATAGACTGATGAGTTTCAGAAGAAAGTGCTTTGTTTCTGGCCATTTTGAGCCTGTAATTGAACCCACAAATGCTGATGCTCCAGATACTCAACTAGTCTAAAGAAGGCCAGTTTTATTGCTTCTTGAATTAGAACAACAGTTTTCAGCTGTGCTAACATAATTGAAAAAGTGTTTCCTAATAATCAATTAGCCTTTTAAAATTATAAACTTGGATTAGCTAACACAACGTGCCTTGGAACACAGAAGTGATGGTTGCTGATAATGGGCTTCTGTACGCCTATGTAGATATTCCATAAAAAATCTGCAGTTTCCAGCTACAATAGTCATTTACAACATTAGCAATGTCTACACTGTATTTCTAATCAATTTGATGTTATTTGAATGGACAAAAAATTAGCTTTTCGTTCAAAAACAAGGACATTTCTAAGTTACCCCAAACTTTTGAACGGTAGTGTATATTGGTCATGGCTCCTGAGTGGCGCACAATAGGATTGCCTTGCAGTTCTCCAGCTTTATCCACTGACATAGTGGTAGGCGCACGAGATTCAAGGCACGATGGCAGGAGGCACGGGACAGGCCGCAGAAGACGGACCTAGCCCATGGGGAAGGGAGGAGGAGGAAGGGGGAAGGGGGGTGGACCCCCCCTCCCCCTTCTGACTAGGGAAACGTTCCCGCTGTTCTTAGTGCCAGTCTGCACGTTCAAACTAAAACAATATAACTAATAATGGCGCGAAAAATGCCCCTTGGATATGAATTCGAAGGGTAGAAATTATGAAATATTAGAGCATTAGACCTTTCACTAAAGGCCTCAGTCAAAAGTTACACTTAAATCCGAAATGGATTTAATGAAAAATGACATGAAAAGCGCACATTTGTAAATCCCAAACTCTAAAAGTAATTGGATAAGTAGATACAAATGATTTGTGACATTGTGGTTACAATAAAGTACATAAAACAGGATGTAAACAAGATGCCTTGTTTTTAATTACAGTAGTGATGGACAGCTGGAGGCACTTTGAAAACTGGTTTTTAAACACTTGTTTTTCACAAGTGCACTGTAGTACTGTCCATGACTGATGCTACCCGAAAAAGCATTAAAGACAGAGTTAATGAGTACTTGAGGTAACCGAGAAAGTCTGGACATGGCCTGCTCCCCCTTATGTAAGGAATTAGGCACTTTACCATGTTTACTACAGTATGTACTGTAGGCTATGTTTACTTGTCAGACTGCACAGTAGCCTAATAACCAAATGTTTACTACAGTATGTACTGTAGGCTATGTTTACTTGTCAGACTGCACAGTAGCCTAATAACCAAATGTTTACTACAGTATGTACTGTAGGCTATGTTTACTTGTCAGACTGCACAGTAGCCTAATCAACAAATGCAGGCGGCTTCTCTCCTCAAAATGCTTTAAATGCTTTATTATCAAAATGTTTAAAGTGCGTGTGAGCGACCTCATGCGACACCAAAATGTCGGATAAAGCATATACTGTACAGTACTGTATTTTTTCTTCATCAGTATCTTTATGCTTTCGTTAATAAAATAATGATAAAAATACTCTTTCAAAATGTAGATGTGTATTTACTTATGGATCCATAACGAATTACTATGGGAATAAATATCACTAAACAAAAAATATTGGAACCAAGTAGGCTAATGAAGGAAAATACTCTTTCAAACTTACACGGTCACATTGTACAGCACCATTACGGCTATTAGCAGGGCTATTAGCAGGACAATAGACTTGCCTAGAAGGAGGGTAGGGGGAGAATTCTATCGTCAAATGTATTTCTTAGTTAGGTTGGCTGTATCACAACCAGCCGTGATTGGTTGCAATTTCAGTTTTATCCACCAGAAAAGACAGAACAAATAATACAACAAATATTGTGGTTAAACTCAAATATAATAATTGATTAAAAAAACATTATCAATTGGAACCTTTAACAAGTGGAAGGGGGAAAAGGTATTATTATTATCCCTGTTTTTCACAAGTATAGCAGGCTGTGAATTCTGCAAACAACGTTTCTAGGATGGGCTATTAGCAGGACAATATATATTGGTCATTGCACGCGAGTGGCACAGTGGTCTAAGGCACTGCATCTCAGTGCAAGAGGCATCACTACAGTCCCTGGTTTGAATCCAGGCTGTATCACATCTGGCCGTGATTGGGAGTCCCATAGGGCCGTGCACAATTGGCCCAGCGTCATCCGGGTTAGGGGAGTGTTTGGCGGGCCGCACAGCGGTCTAAGATACTGCATCGCAGTGCAAACTGTGTTGCTACAGATGCTGGTTTGATACCCATGCCGGCCACCACCGGGAGACCCATGAGGCGGCTTTTGGTTTCTCTCCCTATAAAAACAGAAATAAATCATTCTAAATAACAAACTGGCTTTATTTACAAATTAGTGAGAATCTCACCCCATGTTCAAGAATGGCCTTTTTCTCGCTCACTCTAGGTTAAATGAAAACAAAATAATCTCCAAAATATCGTTAATTTTTAAACAAAGAGATCATTATTATTATTAATTTAGAATGAGATAAAAGCCCCTTAGATATTCTCACACACTAGATTTGCCCTAACGAAAAATGCTCCTTAGATATTAATTTAGAATCCTCCAATCCTCTTATGCTCTTAGTACTGTAGCCTACTCCCGACCGTCACATTGTACAGAGCCATATTTTCCGTTCCATCCTGAGGGTTTTGTTTTTTGTTTTTCTTGGAATAGAAACACCACAATATGAATCAAATGAATTAAGCAAAATTTCTTAAAATCAATCTCATATACTATGTTCTTACGAAAAAGGTTTTAAATTCTCTAGTAATGCCAATATTGAAGACTATCAAATGCTTTTCAAAGATGCCCTCTGGTGGTCAAACTAGCACTAACTAGCATTAATGGTAAAAATGGCTGACAATTAAATAATGTACCATAGAATTCTGCAGCACCCTTCAAGGTGTGCTGCAGTATGACACAACTTTTAAAGGAGGAACCACTGTATATGGAATTCAGACTGAAACATGTACCTGCTAGCTATGTGGTATTCAGACTGAAACATGTACCTGCTAGCTATGTAGTATTCAGACTGAAACATGTACCTGCTAGCTATGTGGTATTCAGACTGAAACATGTACCAGCTAGCTAGATGATATTCAGACTGAAACAGGTACCAGCTAGCTAGGTGATATTCAGACTGAAACAGGTACCAGCTAGCTAGGTGATATTCAGACTGAAACAGGTACCAGCTAGCTAGATGATATTCAGACTGAAACAGGTACCAGCTAGCTAGATGATATTCAGACTGAAACAGGTACCAGCTAGCTAGATGATATTCAGACTGAAACAGGTACCTGCTAGCTAGATGATATTCAGACTGAAACAGGTACCAGCTAGCTAGATGATATTCAGACTGAAACAGGTACCTGCTAGCTAGATGATATTCAGACTGAAACAGGTACCAGCTAGCTAGATGATATTCAGACTGAAACAGGTACCTGCTAGCTAGATGATATTCAGACTGAAACAGGTATCTGCTAGCTAGATGATATTCAGACTGAAACAGGTACCTGCTAGCTAGGTGATATTCAGACTGAAACAGGTACCAGCTAGCTACAGTGAGGGAAAAAAGTATTTGATCCCCTGCTGATTTTGTACGTTTGCCCACTGACAAATAAATGATCAGTCTATAATTTTAATGGTAGGTTTATTTGAACAGTGAGAGACAGAATAACAACAACAAAATCCAGAAAAACACATGTCAAAAATGTAATTAAATTGATTTGCATTTTAATGAGGAAAATAAGTATTTGACCCCTCTGCAAAACATGACTTAGTACTTGGTGGCAAAACCCTTGTTGGCAATCACAGAGGTCAGACGTTTCTTCTAGTTGGCCACCAGGTTTGCACATCTCAGGAGGGATTTTGTCCCACTCCTCTTTGCAGATCTTCTCCAAGTCATTAAGGTTTCGAGGCTGACGTTTGGCAACTCGACCCTTCAGCTCCCTCCACAGATTTTCTATGGGATTAAGGTCTGGAGACTGGCTAGGCCACTCCAGGACCTTAATGTGCTTCTTCTTGAGCCACTCCTTTGTTGCCTTGGCCGTGTGTTTTGGGTCATTGTCGTGCTGGAATACCCATCCACAACCCATTTTCAATGCCCTGGCTGAGGGAAGGAGGTTCTCACCCAATATTTGACGGTACATGGCCCCGTCCATCGTCCCTTTGATGCGGTGAAGTTGTCCTGTTTCCTTAGCAGAAAAACACCCCCAAAGCATAATGTTTCCACCTCCATGTTTGACGGTGGGGATGATATTCTTGGGGGTCATAGGCAGCATTCCTCCACCTCCAAACACGGCGAGATGAGTTGATGCCAAAGAGCTCCATTTTGGTCTCATCTGACCACAACACGTTCACCCAGTTGTCCTCTGAATCATTCAGATGTTCATTGGCAAACTTCAGACGGGCATGTATATGTGCTTTCTGGAGCAGGGGGACCTTGCGGGCGCTGCAGGATTTCAGTCCATCACGGCGTAGTGTGTTACCAATTGTTTTCTTGGTGACTATGGTCCCAGCAGCCTTGAGATCATTGACAAGATCCTCCCGTGTAGTTCTGGGCTGATTCCTCACTGTTCTCATGATCATTGCAACTCCACGAGGTGAGATCTTGCATGGAGCTCCAGGCCGTGGGAGATTGACAGTTATTTTTTGTTTCTTCCATTTGCGAATAATCGCACCAACTGTTGTCACCTTCTCACAAAGCTGCTTGGCGATGGTCTTGTAGCCCATTCCAGCCTTGTTTAGGTCTACAATCTTGTCCCTGACATCCTTGGAGAGCTCTTTGGTCTTGGCCATGGTGGAGAGTTTGGAATCTGATTGATTGATTGCTTCTGTGGACAGGTGTCTTTTATACAGGTAACAAACTGAGATTATGAGCACTCCCTTTAAGAATGTGCTCCTAATCTCAGCTCGTTACCTATATAAAAGACACCTGGGAGCCAGAAATCTTTCTCATTGAGAGGGGGTCAAATAATTATTTCCCTCATTAAAATGCAAATCAATTTATAACATTTTTGACATGCGTTTTTCAGGATTTTTTTGTTGTTATGTCTCTCACTGTTCAAATAAACCTACCATTAAAATTATAGACGGATAATTTCTTTGTCAGTGGGCAAACGTACAAAATCAGCAGGGGATCAAATACTTTTTCCCCTCACTGTATGTGTGATAGGCATCCTCTGAGTCTGTCATTTAGAACAAAAATATTGGCTGCAGCAATCACGTTGCTAGAACATTTTACAATCCTACCATAATAAATAACTGTGGTTTCTCAAACATTACGAAAACATTATATTCTTTGATTGACTAATTTACAAAAAGTACAAATGATTACTGAAATGTTAGAAATCCTAATGCTTTTTTTATACTGTAATGGTAATTATTTCTGCATCGTTGCAAACGTAAGAACGTTACAGCTTTTTAGGGATTTCCAGATGAAGCATTACTAGCGGTACGTTGGGCCATGTGGTGGAGCTGTTAACATCATAAAATTCACCATCGTAGAAGACAGCCCTACATTCTGGGATGCCAAATCAAGATTGGGCATCCTAGCAGAAATCTGCTGATTGGATTATGGTTAACCAAATAAAAGTAATTTCCATCTCCCCACGTCTCTCTGTAGCATCAATACTATCTATCAGTCCTTGATGTGAGTGTGTGTGTGTTGTTTGATGTGGGTGTGTGTGTGTGTTTCCATCTCTCTTTCAGTGTGTGTCTTTTGTCTATATAATACCAGGTAAAAAGATTGGGTGTATTGTTTAGAATACTGAAACAAGCCCAGTGGCTTCCAACCGCCAAGGCCAAGCGATTCTGTTTGTGCTCTTTCAACCTTTTCCAATGCTATAAACCCTCATGATTCTTTGAGCTGGAGAGGAGCGTGTCAGCTCTAGGACTACAGTGAGCTGGAGAGGAGCGTGTCAGCTCTAGGACTACAGTGAGCTGGAGAGGAGCGTGTCAGCTCTAGGACTACAGTGAGCTGGAGAGGAGCGTGTCAGCTCTAGGACTACAGTGAGCTGGAGAGGAGCGTGTCAGCTCTAGGACTACAGTGAGCTGGAGAGGAGCGTGTCAGCTCTAGGACTACAGTGAGTCAGTAGTACTGTATAGTCACCAGAGCAAAGTGTTTCCCATAAAGCCTGACATTATGACTCATATTCAGTTTAGGTATGATATAACCCAGGCGTCTAAATAGCCCCAGTTGGACTCCAAAATACCTGGATTATAGAGAGTTGTTTTGAAGAGTCATTTCAATCTTTCTGTGTGGAAGAGATTCACATGAGGGCTGTGTTGTGAGGAGTTTGATTTGTATAGCAAAGCCAGTAAATTTAATCTAGACAACAAAGATATGGAGGACACCTTGGCAAACAGAAAATACGTAAGAGAAACACACAGAATTTACACACACACACACAGAATTTACACACACACACACAGAATTTACACACACACACACACACAGAATTTACACACACACACACAGAACTTACACACACACACACAGAACTTACGCACACACACACACACACACACACACACACACACACACACACACACACACACACACACACACACACACACACACACACACACACACACACACACACACACACACACACACACACACACACACACACACACACACACACACACACACCTTTTCAGTGATGATCCGATCCACACACTGTTTTCCTGTCAGTGGCAGGTTACATGTGTCCAGAATCTTGAATTTTCCTCCCTGACAAAGAACAAAGGAAAGAGAGAGAAAGAGCAAAGGTTATGTTAAAGGTCATACACAACGACCCAGTTGAACTGGTATGGTGGAGAAATTACAAGAGATTGTTATAATGCCATTATTGCATCAAATGGTTGTTTTATGCAACAGATGAGCAGTGTGAAGGGAGAGGAGAACTACTGATAGATAAATAAGACTGGAGCAGCAGTCAACAGGTATCAATAAACATCCTCTATTACATCCACCCGCTCCACCATCTGGACAGCGACAAATACTGCCCTTACAGGTCAAAGGACTGGACAGCCACAACTACTCCCATTACAGGTCATATGACTGGACAACCACAGCCACAAATACTCCCATTACAGGTCATAGGACTGGACAGCCACAGCCACAAATACTCCCATTACAGGTCATAGGACTGGACAGCCACAGCCACAAATACTCCCATTACAGGTCATAGGACTGGACAGCCACAAATACTCCCATTACAGGTCATAGGACTGGACAGCCACAACTACTCCCATTACAGGTCATATGACTGGACAACCACAGCCACAAATACTCCCATTACAGGTCATAGGACTGGACAGCCACAGCCACAAATACTCCCATTACAGGTCATAGGACTGGACAGCCACAGCCACAAATACTCCCATTACAGGTCATAGGACTGGACAGCCACAAATACTCCCATTACAGGTCATAGGACTGGACAGCCACAACTACTCCCATTACAGGTCATATGACTGGACAACCACAGCCACAAATACTCCCATTACAGGTCATAGGACTGGACAGCCACAACTACTCCCATTACAGGTCATATGACTGGACAACCACAGCCACAAATACTCCCATTACAGGTCATAGGACTGGACAGCCACAGCCACAAATACTCCCATTACAGGTCATAGGACTGGACAGCCACAGCCACAAATACTCCCATTACAGGTCATAGGACTGGACAACCACAGCCACAAATACTCCCATTACAGGTCATAGGACTGGACAGCCACAGCCACAAATACTCCCATTACAGGTCATAGGACTGGACAGCCACAGCCACAAATACTCCCATTACAGGTCATAGGACTGGACAACCACAGCCACAAATAGTCCCATTACAGGTCATAGGACTGGACAACCACAGCCACAAATACTCCCATTACAGGTCATAGGACTGGACAGCCACAGCCACAAATACTCCCATTACAGGTCATAGGACTGGACAACCACAGCCACAAACACTCCCATTACAGGTCATAGGACTGGACAACCACAAATACTCCCATTACAGGTCATAGGACTGGACAACCACAGCCACAAATACTCCCATTACAGATCATAGGACTGGACAGCCACAGCCACTCCCATTACAGGTCATAGGACTGGACAACCACAGCCACAAATACTCCCATTACAGGTCATAGGACTGGACAACCACAGCCACAAATACTCCCATTACAGGTCATAGGACTGGACAACCACAGCCACTCCCATTACAGGTCATAGGACTGGACAGCCACAGCCACAAATACTCCCATTACAGGTCATAGGACTGGACAACCACAGCCACAAATACTCCCATTACAGGTCATAGGACTGAACAGCCACAGCCACAAATACTCCCATTACAGGTCATAGGACTGGACAGCCACAAATACTCCCATTACAGGTCATAGGACTTGACAACCACAGCCACAAATACTCCAATTACAGGTCATAGGACTGGACAACCACAGCCACTCCCATTACAGGTCATAGGACTGGACAGCCACAGCCACAAATACTCCCATTACAGGTCATAGGACTGGACAACCACAGCCACAAATACTCCCATTACAGGTCATAGGACTGGACAGCCACAAATACTCCCATTACAGGTCATAGGACTGGACAACCACAGCCACAAATACTCCCATTACAGGTCATAGGACTGGACAGCCACAGCCACAAATACTCCCATTACAGGTCATAGGACTGGACAGCCACAGCCACAAATACTCCCATTACAGGTCATAGGACTGGACAGCCACAGCCACAAATACTCCCATTACAGGTCATAGGACTGGACAACCACAGCCACAAATACTCCCATTACAGGTCATAGGACTGGACAACCACAGCCACTCCCATTACAGGTCATAGGACTGGACAACCACAGCCACAAATACTCCCATTACAGGTCATAGGACTGGACAACCACAGCCACTCCCATTACAGGTCATAGGACTGGACAGCCACAGCCACAAATACTCCCATTACAGGTCATAGGACTGAACAGCCACAGCCACAAATACTCCCATTACAGGTCATAGGACTGGACAGCCACAAATACTCCTATTACAGGTCATAGGACTGGACAGCCACAAATACTCCCATTACAGGTCATAGGACTTGACAACCACAGCCACAAATACTCCAATTACAGGTCATAGGACTGGACAGCCACAAATACTCCCATTACAGGTCATAGGACTGGACAACCACAGCCACAAATACTCCAATTACAGGTCATAGGACTGGACAGCCACAAATACTCCCATTACAGGTCATAGGACTGAACAGCCACAGCCACAAATACTCCCATTACAGGTCATAGGACTGGACAGCCACAGCCACAAATACTCCCATTACAGGTCATAGGACTGGACAGCCACAGCCACAAATACTCCCATTACAGGTCATAGGACTGAACAGCCACAGCCACAAATACTCCCATTACAGGTCATAGGACTGGACAGCCACAAATACTCCCATTACAGGTCATAGGACTGAACAGCCACAGCCACAAATACTCCCATTACAGGTCATAGGACTGGACAGCCACAAATACTCCCATTACAGGTCATAGGACTGGACAGCCACAAATACTCCCATTACAGGTCATAGGACTGGACAACCACAGCCACAAATACTCCAATTACAGGTCATAGGACTGGACAACCACAGCCACTCCCATTACAGGTCATAGGACTGGACAACCACAGCCACTCCCATTACAGGTCATAGGACTGGACAGCCACAGCCACAAATACTCCCATTACAGGTCATAGGACTGAACAGCCACAGCCACAAATACTCCCATTACAGATCATAGGACTGGACAGCCACAAATACTCCCATTACAGGTCATAGGACTGGACAGCCACAAATACTCCCATTACAGGTCATAGGACTGGACAACCACAGCCACAAATACTCCCATTACAGGTCATAGGACTGGACAGCCACAAATACTCCCATTACAGGTCATAGGACTGGACAGCCACAAATACTCCCATTACAGGTCATAGGACTGGACAGCCACAGCCACAAATACTCCCATTACAGGTCATAGGACTGAACAGCCACAGCCACAAATACTCCCATTACAGGTCATAGGACTGGACAGCCACAAATACTCCCATTACAGGTCATAGGACTGGACAACCACAGCCACAAATACTCCCATTACAGGTCATAGGACTGGACAGCCACAAATACTCCCATTACAGGTCATAGGACTGGACAGCCACAAATACTCCCATTACAGGTCATAGGACTGGACAGCCACAGCCACAAATACTCCCATTACAGGTCATAGGACTGAACAGCCACAGCCACAAATACTCCCATTACAGGTCATAGGACTGGACAGCCACAAATACTCCCATTACAGGTCATAGGACTGGACAACCACAGCCACAAACACTCCCATTACAGGTCATAGGACTGGACAGCCACAGCCACAAATACTCCCATTACAGGTTATAGGACTGGACAACCACAGCCACAAACACTCCCATTACAGGTCATAGGACTGAACAGCCACAGCCACAAATACTCCCATTACAGGTCATAGGACTGGACAGCCACAAATACTCCCATTACAGGTCATAGGACTGGACAGACAAACACACATATACTCCGATTACAGATCATAGGCCTGGACAGCCACAAATATTCCCATTACAGATCATAGACCTAGACAGCCAAAAATACTCTAATTATAGGTCACAGGTAGAGCTGTGACGGTTATGGATGAAGACCATCATGAAAATAAAATAGCCAAAACAGTTTACATAGGCCTACATTGATATTAGGATTTTTCTTTACAGGTCATAGGACTGGACAGCCACAGCCACAAATACTCCCATTACAGGTCATAGGACTGAACAGCCACAGCCACAAATACTCCCATTACAGGTCATAGGACTGGACAGCCACAAATACTCCTATTACAGGTCATAGGACTGGACAGCCACAAATACTCCCATTACAGGTCATAGGACTTGACAACCACAGCCACAAATACTCCAATTACAGGTCATAGGACTGGACAGCCACAAATACTCCCATTACAGGTCATAGGACTGGACAACCACAGCCACAAATACTCCAATTACAGGTCATAGGACTGGACAGCCACAAATACTCCCATTACAGGTCATAGGACTGAACAGCCACAGCCACAAATACTCCCATTACAGGTCATAGGACTGGACAGCCACAGCCACAAATACTCCCATTACAGGTCATAGGACTGGACAGCCACAGCCACAAATACTCCCATTACAGGTCATAGGACTGAAAAGCCACAGCCACAAATACTCCCATTACAGGTCATAGGACTGGACAGCCACAAATACTCCCATTACAGGTCATAGGACTGAACAGCCACAGCCACAAATACTCCCATTACAGGTCATAGGACTGGACAGCCACAAATACTCCCATTACAGGTCATAGGACTGGACAGCCACAAATACTCCCATTACAGGTCATAGGACTGGACAACCACAGCCACAAATACTCCAATTACAGGTCATAGGACTGGACAACCACAGCCACTCCCATTACAGGTCATAGGACTGGACAACCACAGCCACTCCCATTACAGGTCATAGGACTGGACAGCCACAGCCACAAATACTCCCATTACAGGTCATAGGACTGAACAGCCACAGCCACAAATACTCCCATTACAGATCATAGGACTGGACAGCCACAAATACTCCCATTACAGGTCATAGGACTGGACAGCCACAAATACTCCCATTACAGGTCATAGGACTGGACAACCACAGCCACAAATACTCCCATTACAGGTCATAGGACTGGACAGCCACAAATACTCCCATTACAGGTCATAGGACTGGACAGCCACAAATACTCCCATTACAGGTCATAGGACTGGACAGCCACAGCCACAAATACTCCCATTACAGGTCATAGGACTGAACAGCCACAGCCACAAATACTCCCATTACAGGTCATAGGACTGGACAGCCACAAATACTCCCATTACAGGTCATAGGACTGGACAACCACAGCCACAAATACTCCCATTACAGGTCATAGGACTGGACAGCCACAAATACTCCCATTACAGGTCATAGGACTGGACAGCCACAAATACTCCCATTACAGGTCATAGGACTGGACAGCCACAGCCACAAATACTCCCATTACAGGTCATAGGACTGAACAGCCACAGCCACAAATACTCCCATTACAGGTCATAGGACTGGACAGCCACAAATACTCCCATTACAGGTCATAGGACTGGACAACCACAGCCACAAACACTCCCATTACAGGTCATAGGACTGGACAGCCACAGCCACAAATACTCCCATTACAGGTTATAGGACTGGACAACCACAGCCACAAACACTCCCATTACAGGTCATAGGACTGAACAGCCACAGCCACAAATACTCCCATTACAGGTCATAGGACTGGACAGCCACAAATACTCCCATTACAGGTCATAGGACTGGACAGACAAACACACATATACTCCGATTACAGATCATAGGCCTGGACAGCCACAAATATTCCCATTACAGATCATAGACCTAGACAGCCAAAAATACTCTAATTATAGGTCACAGGTAGAGCTGTGACGGTTATGGATGAAGACCATCATGAAAATAAAATAGCCAAAACAGTTTACATAGGCCTACATTGATATTAGGATTTTTCTTAACTTTATTTTCATGTAGATCAGGTATTCCCAAACTGGGGAATGCTTACCCCCAGGGGTATGCCAAATAAAAATGGGATTCACATTTTTTTTTTTTATATATATACTTTTTTTTAAATCACATTTTCAAATAGTCCATTTAGTAAGGCCCGCGTCCATAGAGACACATACCAGCTCTACTGGTAGTACTGCTACCACCAGCTGTACTACACCTGCACCTGTTGACAACACAAGTTGTTCTGCTTCAACGAGCACATCCAATGCTAGCATCAGTAATTCTACATTTTGTTGTTAGCCCAGCTAGAATGGACACTGACAGTTGTGAGTCTGATGCAGCTGAAGAGCTACTGGCCCCCTTACCCGGGAAAGCACCGAACAGACAAGGACGTTGGATCATCAAAGAGGCACAAATATGATGAGAACTACATTGATTTGGGGTTCACTTATATTTGGAGTAGTGCCTTTCCTCAGCCATAGTGTTTTATATGTGCAAAAGTACTATCTCACAACTCGATGAAAGCTTCACTCTTGCGCAGACATTTAGAAACAAAATATGACAATTTGAAAAATAAGCCACAGGAGTTTTTTGAGTGAGAATTAAGACGACTTTTGAGTAGTAAGACATGTATAAAAGCAACAGATACCATTAATAAGAAGGGGCTAGAAGCGTCTTATATGGTGAGCTACCGAGTGGCTAGGACAGGCAAGCCCCATACTATTGCGGAGGACTTAATTCTTCCAGTTGCTGCGGATATGGCTGGGACAATTTGGTGGAAAAGGACAAAAAACTACACAGACAATGCAGTCATCAAACAACACTGTTTCACGACACATCAGTGACATAGCAGGAGATGTTTTGAAACAATTACTGCTTCACATACAAGCCAGTGAATTCTATGTGTTACAGCTAGATGAGTCAACAGACGTAGCGGGCCTGGCACAGCTCCTGGTATATGTCCGTTACATTTATGGGGGTCAATTAAGGAAGACATCCTCTTCTGCAAACCACTGGAAACCAGGAGAGGATATTTTTAAAGTACTGGACAGCTTTGTGACATCAAATGGACTTTGGTGGTCAAGATGTGTATGTATCTGTACTGATGGCGCAAACGCCATGACAGGGAGACATAGTGGAGTGGTAACGCGAGTGCAAGCTGTTGCTCCCGAGGCTACTTGGGTACACTGCAGCATCCACTGAGAGGCTCTTCCTGCCAAGGGAATGCCTGACGGCTTGAAAAATGTTTTCTTGACACTACAGTGAAAATGGTTAACTTTGCTAAAGCAAGGCCCCTGAACTCTCGTGTATTTTCTGCACTATGCAATGATATCGGCAGCGACCATGTAACTCTTTTTCAAAATACAGAAGTTATCAAGGGACAAATTATTGAAATGTTTTTTGAATTGAGAGACGAGCTTAAAGTTTTCTTTACTGGCCACAATTTTCACTTGTCTGAATGCTTGCATGATGATGAGTTTCTCACACGACTGGCCTACCTGGGTGATATTTTTTCTCGCCTGAATGATCTGAATCTAGGATTACAGGGACTCTCCGCAACTATATCCAATGTGCGGGACAAAATTGAGGCTATGATTATGAAGTTGGAGCACTTTTCTGTCTGCATTAACAAGGACAACACACAGGTCTTTCCATCATTGTAGGATTTTTTGTGTGCAAACGGACTCAAGCTTACGGACAATGTCAAAAGTGGTATACCGAAGCACCTGAGTGAGTTGGGTGCGCAATTACGCAGGTACAATCCAGAAACGGATGGACACAAACAACTGGATTCGTTATCCCTTTCATGCCCTGCCTCCAGTCCACTTACCGATATCAGAACAAGAGAGTCTCATCGAAATTGTAACAATCGGTTCTGTGAAAATTGAATTTAATCAGAAGCCACTGAGTATCCTGCCTTGGCAAATCTCGCTGTTAAGACACTGATGCCCTTTGCAACCACGTACCTATGTGAGAGTGGATTCTCGGCCCTCACTAGCATGAAAACTAAATACACACACAGACTGTGTGTGGAGAATTATTTAAGACTGGGACTCTCTCCAATACAACCCAACATCGCAGATTTAAGAGCATCCTTTCAAGCACAAACTTCTCATTACCTGTGGCGAGTCATTTACAATTTCCGTTTAACAAATAAGGTTATACATGTAAGATGGCTAAATAAAGAGCAAAATTATTGATTATTATTGTATTAGTCTTTTGTGCTCTGGTCCTATAAGAGCTCTTTGTCACTTCCCACGGGCTGGGTTGTGACAAAAACCCACAATCATTCTTATGTTTAATAAATGTATCGTATAGTGTGTGTGTGGCAGGCTTACAATGATGGCAAAAAAACAACATTTCAGAGTGCGCTGACCCTGGTGCTAGAGGGGGTACGCAGCTGGAGGTTGAATGATTGAAGGGGCACGGGACTGTAAAAAGTTTGGGAACCACTGATGCACAGTTGAAGTCGGAAGTTTACATACATACTCCTTAGCCATTTCACGTAAATACATTCATGATTTCTTTCTCAAAGCGGGTGGTGGTTCGTGTGCAAAGTATGTGGTTATTGTAGGTGAGAGTAGAATGTGGCAATGCTAAGCGTCTGTCACGCCCTGGCCTTAGTATTCTTTGTTTTCTTTATTATTTTAGTTAGGTCAGGGTGTGACATGGGGAATGTATGTGTTTTTGTATTGTCTAGGGGTTTTGTAGGGTATATGGGTCAGTGTCTTGTCTAGGTGTTTGTATGTCTATGGCTGCCTAGATTGGTTCTCAATTAGAGGCAGCTGTGGTTTATTGTCTCTGATTGAAAGCCATATTTAAGGCAGCCATAGGCATTTGGGTTTTGTGGGTAATTGTCTATGTTGTACGTTTGTAGCTTGTGTGTGCACTTACGTTTATAGCTTCACGATTGTTTGTTGTTTTGTTTCGTTTTGTTATAGTGTTCGTTGCGTGTTTTTCCCTTCTCTAAATAAAAGAGAATGTATTTTGCACACGCTGCGCCTTGGTCCTCTCTCTCACCCATAGACGATCGTGACAGAATTACCCACCAGAATCGGACCAAGCGGCGTGTCAAGCGGCAACAGGAGCAATACACACAGGATTTATGGCAAAGGGAGCAGGATATGGGCTACACTACGTGGGAGGAGATCGACAGGTGGGCGATCGACCCAGGGCGAGTGCCGGAGCCCGCCTGGGATTCTCTGGCGCAGTGCGAGGAGGGATACCGGCGAATGGAGGCAGCACGAAGACGCGGTAGGAAGCCTGTGAGTCAGCCCAAAAAATGTATTGGGGGGGGCTAAAAGGGAGTGTGGCGAAGTCAGGTAGGAGACCTGCGCCTACTCCCTGTACTTAACGTGGAGAGCGAGAGTACGGGCAGACACCGTGTTACGCAGTAGAGCGCATGGTGTCTCCTGTACGTGTGCATAGCCCGGTGCGGTACATACCAGCTCCTCGTATCGGCCGGGCTAGATTGAGTATTGAGCCGGATGTCATGAAGCCGGCCCAACGCATCTGGCCACCAGTGCGTCTCCTCGGGCCGGCTTACATGGTACCAGCCTTACGCATGGTGTCCCCGGTTCGCCTACATAGCCCGGTGCGGGTTATTCCACCTCCCAGCACTGGTCGGGCGACGGGGAGCATACAACCAGGTAAGGTTGGGCAGGCTCAGTGCTCAAGGGAGCCAGTACGCCTGCACGGTCCGGTATTTCCGGCGCCACCTCCCCGCCCCAGCCCAGTACCACCAGTGCCTACACCACGCACCAGGCTTCCTGTGCGTCTCCAGAGCCCTGTTCCTCCTCCACGCACTAGCCCTATGGTGCGTGTCTCCAGCCCATTACCACCAGTGCCTACACCACGCACCAAGCCTCCTGTGTGTCCCCAGAGTCCTGTGCGTCCTGTTGCTGCTCCCCGCACTAGCCCTGAGATGCGTGTCCCCAGCCCAGTACCACCAGTGCCGGCACCACGCACTAGGCCTAATGTGCGTCTCCAGGGTCCAGTATGCCCTGTTCCTTCTCCCCGCACTAGCCTGAAGGTGCGTGTCCTTAGCCCGGTACCTCCAGTTCCGGCACCACGCACCAGGCATACAGTGTGCCTCAGCCGGCCAGAGCTGCCCGTCTGCCAAGCACCGTCTGAGCTGCCCGTCTGCCAAGCACCGTCTGAGCTGCCCGTCTGCCAAGCACCGTCTGAGCTGCCCGTCTGCCAAGCACCGTCTGAGCTGCCCGTCTGCCAAGCACCGTCAGAGCTGCCCGTCTGCCAAGCACCGTCAGAGCTGCCCGTCTGTCCCGAGCCGTCAGAGCCGTCCGCCAGACAGGATCAGCCAGAGCCGTCCGCCAGACAGGATCAGCCAGAGCCGTCCGCCAGACAGGATCAGCCAGAGCCGTCCGCCAGACAGGATCAGCCAGAGCCGTCCGCCAGACAGGATCAGCCAGAGCCGTCCGCCAGACAGGATCAGCCCGAGCCGTCCGCCAGACAGGATCAGCCCGAGCCGTCCGCCAGCCATGAGCAGCCAGATCCGTCCGCCAGCCATGAGCAGCCAGATCCGTCCGCCAGCCATGATCAGCCAGATCCGTCCGCCAGCCATGAGCAGCCAGATCCGTCAGCCAGCCATGAGCAGCCATATCCGTCAGCCAGCCATGAGCAGCCAGATCCGTCAGCCAGCCATGAGCAGCCAGATCCGTCAGCCAGCCATGAGCAGCCAGATCCGTCAGCCAGCCATGAGCAGCCAGATCCGTCAGCCAGCCATGAGCAGCCAGATCCCTCAGTCCGGAGCTGCCGTCCCTCAGTCCGGAGCTGCCGTCCCTCAGTCCGGAGCTGCCGTCCCTCAGTCCGGAGCTACCCATCCGTCCGGTGGCGCCCTCTGGGATGGTCTTCAGTCCGGGACTTGCTACAAGGGTCGCCGCTCCAGAGGCGCCACCAAAGCGGGTATTGACAATGGTGGAGTGGGGGCCACGTCCCGCACCCGAGCCGCCGCCATAATAAGGCCCACCCCGGACCCTCCCCTTCAATGTCAGGTTGTGCGGCCGGAGTCCGCACCTTTGGGGGGGGGGGGGGGGGGGGTACTGTCACGCCCTGGCCTTAGTATTCTTTGTTTTCTTTATTATTTTAGTTAGGTCAGGGTGTGACATGGGGAATGTATGTGTTTTTGTATTGTCTAGGGGTTTTGTAGGGTATATGGGTCAGTGTCTTGTCTAGGTGTTTGTATGTCTATGGCTGCCTAGATTGGTTCTCAATTAGAGGCAGCTGTGGTTTATTGTCTCTGATTGAGAGCCATATTTAAGGCAGCCATAGGCATTTGGGTTTTGTGGGTAATTGTCTATGTTGTACGTTTGTAGCTTGTGTGTGCACTTACGTTTATAGCTTCACGATCGTTTGTTGTTTTGTTTCGTTTTGTTATAGTGTTCGTTGCGTGTTTTTCCCTTCTCTAAATAAAAGAGAATGTATTTTGCACACGCTGCGCCTTGGTCCTCTCTCTCACCCATAGACGATCGTGACAGCGTCTCTGTTCCTCTCCATCTCTTCATTAACAAGCATCCATGTTGTTGTCATTCCGCAAGGGACCTCTTTTCAGTGTATTACATCTCCAGTCAATAACCAGTGTGTGTGTTTATCCTGTGTTCCCATTTAATTAGCAAGTAAATAAATAATTAAACCAGTTTGTGTAGTACTGAATCATAAGTAAGGCTAGTTTTTTCAGATGCAAGGAGGTTACGACTGTTCAGAATGGTGATATGACACGAGGTTATGATTAATAAGTTGACTGTTTATAGACGTGATAGGTAAAGACGTTTTAGAGTTAAATTCGGGAAATGGTAACTCTTTAAAGACCCGCTCTCGCAGTACCCCAGATCCTAATGAGTTAATTGTTACATGCTTAATTGAATCATGTAACAATTAAACATATTTTGTTAACTAGATAAATAACAGTCTTCAGGTTAATGTTAAAGTAAAGTCACAACAAAGTACATATATGTGCCAATGCCACTGCCATCAAATGACCATAGCAACATGGTTTGTGACGTTATGCAAATATTTGGGGAAAAGTGAGAGAAAACCCATCGGACTTCGTTTGAATGGTTTTGTGCATCAAAATAGAATCTGTATTATATTTTTTGATATGCAGAAAAGCCAAAAGACAAGGAAAAGGTAGGCATATATCTTTATTTTGACTCTGTTCATGTTGGGTCAATACGAAAATGCGACAGATCCTCTCCAACCTGGCATTTCTTAATTTAAAAAAATCATATTAATAAGTAATAACCTAAATAATAATCAGTGGTTAAGTAAAAATACTTTAAAGTACTACTTATGTCATTTTGGGGGGTATCTGCACTTTAGTTAATTATTCATAACTTTACTTCACTGCATTCCGAAAGAAAATAATGTACATTTTACTCCATACATTTTCTCTGACACACAAGGGTAGTATTTACATTTTGAATGCTAATCAAGACAGGAAAATGGCCAAAATCACACACTCATCAAGAGAACATACAAGTTCTATTTTAGAAATTACATTTACTTTTGATACTTAAATATATTTAAAACCAAATACTTTTTGACGTACTCAAGTAATATTTTACTGGGTGACTGTACCTTGAAGGTATCTTTACTTTTACTCAAGTATGACAATTGGGTACTTTTTCCACCACTGAAAATATTAATGAAATGCCATGATAATAACAAAGTGTAATGGCTTGTTTCAAATAGTTTTTATTAAAAAGCATATCCATGAAAACATATATACAAACAGAATTGTGACCTACCCTTTTTGACCTCCAACTGAACGGTTATGTCGGTGACTGTTTACATTGGCCTGGACAGCCAGCAACTTCCACAAACACTTATATTACAGATCATAGGCCTGGGCAGCCATGGCAACAAACACTTCAATTACAGGCTTTTTCAGGGAATTGCATTTAACTGCCATAATCAGGTTGGTGTACTGCTCCAGTACGTATTGGTAGTGGATGACAGCATTAGTCCATCTGAGCACCAAGGCGCCTATAGGGAGCTCTGGGACTGTCAAAGGCATCATTTAAACTCATTAATTCATCCATTATGGGAATCAAAAGCTCATTAGAGGAACTGACTCATCACAATCAGAGAGGTTACAGTATATCACAAAATATTTTTCTTAAAAAGGGAGCATATATACACTGCTCAAAAAAATAAAGGGAACACTAAAATAACACATCCTAGATCTGAATGAATGAAATATTCTTATTAAATACTTTTTTCTTTACATAGTTGAATGTGCTGACAACAAAATCACACAAAAATGATCAATGGAAATCAAATTTATCAACCCATGGATTTGGAGTCGCACTCAAAATTAAAGTGGAAAACCACACTACAGGCTGATCCAACTTTGATGTAATGTCCTTAAAACAAGTAAAAATGAGGCTCAGTAGTGTGTGTGGCCTCCACGTGCCTGTATGACCTCCCTACAACACCTGGGCATGCTCCTGATGAGGTGGCGGATGGTCTCCTGAGGGATCTCCTCCCAGACCTTGACTAAAGCATCTGCCAACTCCTGGTAAGTCTGTGGTGCAACGTGGCTTTGGTGGATGGAGCGAGACATGATGTCCCAGATGTGCTCAATTGGATTCAGGTCTGGGGAACGGGCGGGCCAGTCCATAGCATCAATGCCTTCCTCTTGCAGGAACTGCTGACACACTCCAGCCACATGAGGTCTAGCATTGTCTTGCATTAGGAGGAACCCAGGGCCAACCGCACCAGCATATGGTCTCACAAGGGGTCTGAGGATCTCATCTCGGTACCTAATGGCAGTCAGGCTACCTCTGGCGAGCACATGGAGGGCTGTGCGGCCCCCCAAAGAATGCCACCCCACACCATGACTGACCCACCGCCAAACCGGTCATGCTGGAGGATGTTGCAAGCAGCAGAACGTTCTCCACGGCGTCTCCAGACTCTGTCACGTCTGTCACGTCCTCAGTGTGAACCTGCTTTCATCTGTGAAGAGCACAGGGCGCCAGTGGCGAATTTGCCAATCTTGGTGTTCTCTGGCAAATGCCAAACGTCCTGCACGGTGTTGGGCTGTAAGCACAACCCCCACCTATGGACGTCGGGCCCTCATACCACCCTCATGGAGTCTGTTTCTGACCGTTTGAGCAGACACATGCACATTTGTGGCCTGCTGGAGGTCATTTTGCAGGGCTCTGGCAGTGCTCCTCCTGATCCTCCTTGCACAAAGGCGGAGGTAGCGGTCCTGCTGCTGGGTTGTTGCCCTCCTACGGCCTCCTCCACGTCTCCTGGTAGCGCCTCCATGCTCTGGACACTACGCTGACAGACACAGCAAACCTTCTTGCCACAGCTCGCATTGATGTGCCATCCTGGATGAGCTGCACTACATGAGCCACTTGTATGGGTTGTAGACTCCGTCTCATGCTACCACTAGAGTGAAAGCACCGCCAGCATTCAAAAGTGACCAAAACATCAGCCAGGAAGCATAGGAACTGAGAAGTGGTCTGTGGTCACCACCTGCAGAACCACTCCTTTATTGGGAGTGTCTTGCTAATTGCCTATAATTTCCACCTTTTGTCTATTCCATTTGCACAACAGCATGTGAAATTTATTGTCAATCAGTGTTGCTTCCTAAGTGGACAGTTTGATTTCACAGAAGTGTGATTGACTTGGAGTTACATTGTGTTGTTTAAGTGTTCCCTTTATTTTTTTGAGCAGTGTATATATATATATATATATATATATATATATACACACACACACACACACACACACACACACATACACACACAAAGGACATACAGTTGAAGTTGGAAGTTTACATACACTTAGGTGGGAGTCATTAAAACTCGTTTTCAACCACTCCACAAATGTCTTGTTAACAAGTTTTGGCAAGTCGGTTAGGACATCTACTTCGTGCATGACACAAGTCATTTTTCCAACAATTGTTCACAGACAGATTATTTAACTTATAATTCACTGTATCACAATTCCAGTGGGTCAGAAGTTTACATACACTAAGTTGACTGCCTTTAAACAGCTTGTAAAATTGCAGAAAATTATGTAATGGCTTTAGAAGCCTCTGATAGGCAATTTGACATAATTAGAGTCAATTGGAGGTGTACCTGTGGATGTATTTCAAGGCCTACCTTCAAACTCAGTACCTCTTTGCTTGACATCATGGGAAAATCAAAAGAAATCAGCCAAGATCTCAGAAAAAAAATTGTAGACCTCCACAAGTCTGGTTCATCCTTGGGAGCAATTACCAAACGCCTGAAGGTACCACGTTCATCTGTACAAACAATAGTGCGCAAGTATAAACACCATGGGACCACTCAGCGGTCATACCTGTCATGACGCTGGCCTGGGGGTAGGTTTATGACAGTCATAAATACCTCTCCCCTCTTTTTTCCTCTCTCTACCCTACTGATGTGACTATTGAAAATCCCTTGGTTAACATAGAGATTCTGGGAACATCAGAAGGTGGGGGGAAATTAACCATATTTTGGTAATCCAACCAGTTGAACATATGCGTTGGTACTTAATGAATATGATGTCAGTTCGGTTGTCATCTGAGACATTCTCATCAATGATAGGATGACGTAAACTGTACAGTGGAAAGTCTACACATTATAGTTATCAGATTCACATGGAATTGTTGTGCAATTTAAATGTTTGAATATGAAATTATTTGTGAGGGGATGAAATGTGATTTTAGCTTCTAAAATGTGAGAATTGGGTTTTCATGAGTGAATTAGGCCTGACTCAGTGGCCCGCCCACGTGAAGAGACATTGGTTATAAACTATGAAACACACCCTCCTCTCCCTTCCTATATAAAGCCTTTAAGACAATATAACTTCCCTTTCCGGGGACATTAGGATGACGATCCGATGTCAGAAGGGTTCAGATAATAACTACAGAACGAAGCCAACCTCAGCGTGAGCTTTGGTTGCGAATTGTATGAACTTATGAACGCTGATTCACTCCAGCCACCAAGCGTGGACTGGGAAAGTACAGACAGAGTATACCGTCTACCACACAACGACGACACTACAACGTTTCCCGTTCACCACCAGAGACACTCTTCAAAAGGACAAAGGACTCTGTTGGGCAACACGGTCATCCATCTACCACCAACCTATTGAAGCGCAGCTCAGAGTAAATATGTATTGCATTTTCCTTTTCTAAATGGGCGGTAATTTAGAATGCATAAGATTCTGTATTTACGATAGAGTAGCTGCCTACGGCCCGATAGAGACATTGCTTCTCCCTTTGTTCTTCAGTCTTCCCGCTCTTTCACTCAAAAAACTCTGTTCCGTCCGCTAGGGACGTTTTCCTTTTTGACATAATTTTTAATCAATGTATGGTTCATTCTGTGTATATGTAATTCTGTGTGATTAGTTAGGTATTTAGTAAATAAATAATTAAACCCAATTTTGTATTGCTGATTCAACTTGTTAGCCAGGGTTCGTGAAGATAACCAAGAATTTACAACTTTCAGATGAGACTGAAATAAGGTGACGATTAATATTGACTGCTATTGATGTAAAATATTACTAGGTCTTTAAGAGTTTATTCGGAAGATAACTGCTCTATAAATATTATTTCGTGGTGCCCCGACTTTCTAGTTAATTACATTTACATGATTAGCTCAATCAGGTAATATGAATTACAGAGAAAGGATTTTATAGAATAGCATGTCATATCACTTAATTCGGAATAGTTAACAACACGACATACTGCTGTCATGACGTTGCCCTCTTTGGGTATATGAACCACACATTCCCACTGAAAAAAAATAAAAGCTGAAATAAATCATTCTCTCTACTATTATTCTGACATTTCACATTCTTAAAATAAAGTGGTGATCCTAACTGACCTAAGATGGGGAATTTTCACTAGGATTAAATGTCAGGAATTGTGAAACTGAATTTAAATGTATTTGGCAAAGGTGTATGTAAACTTACGACTTCAACTGTATATGATGTCCTAAATATAGCTGATCTGGAGTCACTCATATACACAACACTGGAACAAGATGGCCTTGGGATTGCTTTGGATGTATGCACGTGCACACAGACACATACTCTTACCTTAGCGGAGTGCTCCATGGTGACGACCACCTTGGTTCCAGCGCTGGCCACCAGATCCATGGCTCCACCCATCCCCTTCACCATCTTACCCTGAAGGACAAACAAAGCATTACAGTAAACAATAGAGCCCAGGGGTACTCAAAGTAACACATCTTCCACACACACCAACAGCAACAGCCAAAAGAGTAAGCAAAGTTACGTATTTTCCACACATGCCACCATTAACAGCCGATACAGAATGTAAAGTAACACAGCTTACACACCTGTCACCAGTAACAGCTGAAAGAGAAAGCCAAGGTACGTATCTTCCACACATGCCACCAGTAACAGCCAATACAGAATGTAAAGTAACGCATCTTCCACACATGCCACCAGTAACAGCCAATACAGAATGTAAAGTAACGCATCTTCCACACCTGTCACCAGTAACAGCCAATACAGAATGTAAAGTAACGCATCTTCCACACATGCCACCAGTAACAGCCAATACAGAATGTAAAGTAACGCATCTTCCACACATGCCACCAGTAACAGCCAATACAGAATGTAAAGTAACGCATCTTCCACACATGCCACCAGTAACAGCCAAAAGAGTAAGCAAAGTTACGTATTTTCCACACATGCCACCATTAACAGCCGATACAGAATGTAAAGTAACACAGCTTACACACATGCCACCAGTAACAACCGATACAGAACGTTAAATAACACGTTTTCCACACCTGTCACCAGTAACAGCTGAAAGAGAAAGCCAAGGTACGTATCTTCCACACATGCCACCAGTAACAGCCGATACAGAATGTAAAGTAACGCATCTTCCACACATGCCACCAGTAACAGCCAATACAGAATGTAAAGTAACGCATCTTCCACACCTGTCACCAGTAACAGCCAATACAGAATGTAAAGTAACGCATCTTCCACACATGCCACCAGTAACAGCCAATACAGAATGTAAAGTAACGCATCTTCCACACATGCCACCAGTAACAGCCAATACAGAATGTAAAGTAACGCATCTTCCACACATGCCACCAGTAACAGCCAATACAGAATGTAAAGTAACGCATCTTCCACACATGCCACCAGTAACAGCCAATACAGAATGTAAAGTAACGCATCTTCCATGCGTGCCACCAGTAACAGCCGATACAGAACGTAAAGTAACACATCTTCCACACATGCCACCAGTAACAGCCGATACAGAATGTAAAGTAACACATCTTCCACACATGCCACCAGTAACAGCCAATACAGAACGTAAAGTAACGCATCTTCCACACATGCCACCAGTAACAGCCAATACAGAATGTAAAGTAACGCATCTTCCACACCTGTCACCAGTAACAGCCAATACAGAATGTAAAGTAACACATCTTCCACACATGCCACCAGTAACAGCCGATACAGAATGTAAAGTAACGCATCTTCCACACCTGTCACCAGTAACAGCCGATACAGAATGTAAAGTAACACATCTTCCACACATGCCACCAGTAACAACCGATACAGAATGTAAAGTAACGCATCTTCCACACCTGTCACCAGTAACAGCCGATACAGAATGTAAAGTAACGCATCTTCCACACCTGTCACCAGTAACAGCCGATACAGAATGTAAAGTAACACATCTTCCACACATGCCACCAGTAACAACCGATACAGAATGTAAAGTAACACATCTTCCACACATGCCACCAGTAACAGCCAATACAGAATGTAAAGTAACGCATCTTCCGCACATAACAACCGAAACAGAACATGAAGTAATGCATCTTCCACACATGCCACCAGTAACAACCGAAACAGAACATAAAGTAATGCATCTTCCACACATGTCACCAGTAACAACCGAAACAGAGTATTTTGCCAGTTGTTTGCTTTTCTCTTACGTAGGCCTGAGCATAGCACTCTTTCCAATCCAGAGGCTAAACCAAACTGGCACTGTATACAGTAATCCACTGTAGAGAGAGGCATATTAACAGTCTGCCCAGTGGGGAATACAACTGAATAAACACTGTATTACTTCAGAGTCCAGCCCCAGCCAGCGTATTTCTTGTTAATGGACACAGTGAAAACACACACACACACACACACACACACACACACACACACACACACACACACACACACACACACACACACACACACACACACACACACGCACACACACACACACGCACACACACACGAGGTTTGCATTCAATACAGACTAGAGAAAATATTTGTTTCCAAAAGCAGTGAAGAAAAATCTAATTAGAACATCAAAATTGGATTGCCAAGTGGGAGACAAATTATACGCAGGTCTCTCATTTCTCTGTGTCCAATGAGCTTTCCTGGCATGCACATGCCCAGGGGGTGAGATGACTGAAAAACCCATTTAAAAGCTGCTTCGCTCATCAATCACAACTGCCTGCACGGCACTCTGTTGAATATCCAGGGAATATATGGTTGGTATGTGTGTATACAGTCTGTTAGTATTCCTTACAGTATACGAATACAGTATGCATTAAAGTTTGGGTGAGGTAGAGAGTGAGAGAGGATGGGAGGGAGGGAATGAATTTCACCCAATAAAGTTGTTCCCGCTCCAGATCTCTTCTTCATTCCTTGTCACACTGAATAGATGAAATACATAGGAAAATACAGTAGGTTGAGCAAGCTTTCTGAAACAGGCGTGTTGTACTCGTTTTAAACAATTGCTGACATTTAATCCTAGTAGAAATTCCCTGTCTTAGGTCAATTAGGATCACCACTTTATTTTAAGAATGTGAAAGTCAGAATAATAGTAGAGAAAATGATTTATTTCAGCTTTTATTTCTTTCATTACATTCCCAATGGGTCAGAAGTTTACATACACTCAATTAGTATTTGGTAGCATTGCCTTTAAATTGTTTAACTTGGTCAAACGTTTCAGGTAGCCTTCCACAAGCTTCCCACAATAAGTTGGGTGAATTTTGGCCCATTCCTCCTGACAGAGCTGGTGTAACTGAGTCAGGTTTGTTGGCCTCCTTGCTCGCACACGCTTTTTCAGTTCTGAGCACAAATTTTCTATAGAATTGAGGTCAGGGCTTTGTGATGGCCACTGCAATACCTCGACTTTGTTGTCCTTAAGCCATTTTGCCACAACTTTGTAAGTATGCTTGGAGTCATTGTCCATTTGGAAGACCCATTTGCGAGCAAGCTTTAATTTCCTGACTGATGTCTTGTGATGTTGCTTCAATATATCCACATAATTTTCCTACCTCATGATGCCATCTATTTTGTGAAGTGCACAAGTCCCTCCTGCAGCAAAGCACTCCCACAACATGATGCTGCCACCCCCGTGCTTCCCGGTTGGGATGGTGTTCTTCAGCTTGCAAGCCTCCCCCTTTTTCCTCCAAACATAACGATGGTCATTATGGCAAAACAGTTCTATTTTTGTTTCATCAGACTATAGGACATTTCTCCAAATGACTGGTTTTTCAAAGATGTCTAGAAATGTACATGTTTTGTGCTCTTGTAGTAAGCAATCACTCCGCCATTGCTGACTACAAATGATCTATAACTGGGCTAATAGCTCACTAACTAGTAAAGGATATGAACAAAATGTGCACATGTGGCTACATGGAGCTCTCGCTTTGATCTCAAAACAAGCGCATCTCCTCACGACTGCTCATGCTGTAAACACAGTTCAAAGTAAATGGCACAGAGCCATATATGGCAATGAGTACTGCGTGTCAATGCAATAGAATCCTACTCCTTTGCGTTCTGCCTCTAAAAAATCTCTTGCATAGCTTGTTTTGTTTCGGATTGTTTCAATAAAAAGTGGATAATATTGCGTTGATTCGAGCACAATTGCCACAGTAAAGGGAAACATTGATAGTGTTAATAGGGAAAACTCTAGAACAGTGGTCACCAACCTTTTCTGAGTCAAAATCACGGAGTCAAAATGCCAAGATCTACCACTCAGATATTTTATTACATGACTTAAAAAACCTAAGTCTATGCAACATTAACCAATTAAAAACAGTTCTGTAGCAATGAGGTTTGTGCAGTAAACTATAGGCCCAATACATGGGTCTCGTGTGGCTCAGTTGGTAGAGCATGGCGCTTGCAACGCCAGGGTTGTGGGTTCAATTCCCACGGGGGGACCAGGGTTCAATTCCCACGGGGGGACCGGGATGAATATGTATGAACTTTCCAATTTGTAAGTCGCTCTGGATAAGAGCGTCTGCTAAATGACTAAATGTATGTAAATGTAATACATTATCACTGCATATTGGCTTTGCTTGAATTTCCCTGCCAATGAATGCATTGTTGTTCAGGCCATTTAAAAATATATATATTTAAATATCACACTGGTAATAGATCCGTTGTTGTATTACTTGTGAAGCACAGCTGAGTAAGCATACATTTAAATAATTTTACTTTACTACGCTGATGAAGCCTGCATCTGATGGTCAGTCTCAGCGGAGGGAGAGAGCAGCAGACTGAGGGTCCACCTCTCAACATTCCTCCTCTCTCCCTTTCCTCCACTAACACTGATCAAACCAAAAAGGGACACTGTCTTCCAGATGATGGTGAAACTTGAATCGCAACGCATTATTTCTGCCTCATGCAATAATTCATGCTGTTACCCATATGAACAGAGAAAGTTAAATATTGTTTGAAAAAAACAAAAAACAAGCCACTAATAATAAAAACAATGCAAGCCTATAGATACACTTTGCTACTCATTCATTACTGCTGCACTGCTTGTTGTAGTGCTGACTGGAAATAGGAAGAACATGTATTTTATGGTTTATAAAAGTGTTGAATACAAAGTGTTGACATGGCTGAGTAAGAACTTAAACATGAACTCACTCATAAAAACAGCATCTCTTTGCTGTATTCGTTGACCGTCTCTCTCTAGTTATGGTTTTAAATGTTTTGAAATCTCACAGTATCAACTTTGCTGTAAACTTTATTTTATCCCTGCTACGTTACTGCAGACACGGTCATCTGAGCAATCCGATTGGCCAGCGGTAGGCCTATAGTGCACATGATTTGCTCTCTGGGCCCGCCAGGAAGGCAGTGTTTGCATCTTCAGAGACATAAAATGGTTCAAAATGGCAACAGTTCGCCTACCCGGCGCGCAGGGCAGCTGAATTTATCGTTGGGTTTTTTACAGAAATGTTTGGCGATCGACTAAGAATGCCGGTTGGATCTTGATCGACCGGTTGGAGACCACTGCTCTAGAAACTTGAGTGATGTTCAATCTCGTGCTTCTCTCTGTGGGCTGATATTTCTGCACGGCAGTCCCATTAAATAAACCCCCAAAACACCAGTCTCAACGTCAACAGTAAAGAGTCGACTCCGGGAGGCTGGCCTTCTAGGCAGAGTTGCAAAGAAAAAGCCATATCTCAGACTGGCCAATAAAAAGAAAAGAACACAGACACTGGACAGAGGAACTCTGCCTAGAAGGCCAGCATCCCGGAGTCACCTCTTCACTGTTGACGTTGAGACTAGTGTTTTGCGGGTACTATTTAATGAAGGTGCCAGTTGAGGACTTGTGAGGCGTCTGTATCTCAAACTAGACACTCTAATGTACTTGTACTCTTGCTCAGTTGTGCACCGGGGCCTCCCACTCCTCTTTCTATTCTGGTTAGAGACAGTTTGCGCTGTTCTGTGAAGGGAGTAGTACACAACATTGTACGAGATCTTCAGTTTCTTGGCAATTTCTCGCATGGAATAGCCTTCATTTCTCAGAACAAGAATAGACTGACGAGTTTCAGAAGAAAGTTGTTTGTTTCTGGCCATTTTGAGTCTGTAATCGAACCCACAAATGCTGATGCTCCAGATACTCAACTAGTCTAAAGAAGGCCAGTTGTATTGCTTCTTTAATAAGCACAACAGTTTTGAACCGTGCTAACATAATTGCAAAAGGGTTTCCTAATGATTTCTGTTCAATTTGATGTTATTTTAAAATGGACAAAAAAGATGCTTCTCTTTCAAAAACAAGGACATTTCTAAGTGACCCCAAAATTTTGAACGGTAGTATATATATATATTTTTTTTTCTTTTCACCTTTATTTAACTAGGCAAGTCAGTTAAAAACAAATTTTTATTTACAATGACGGCCTACAGGGGAACAGCGGGTTAACTGCCTTTTTAAGGGGAAGAATGACAGATTTTTACCTTGTCAGCTCTGCGATTCGGTTACTGGCCCAACGCTCTAACCACTAGGCTACCTGCATTTTGATTTAAACATTGGGAGACAACAGCACCGTAACAACATAAGAACGGTTGATTGAGGAGAGTAGGCTGCTTTGCCGTGTCTACACCAGGGTTAGACTGCATTTGCTCTCCGTCAGATATATAAGCTTTCAATGTGATTATCTGAAAACACTTTGATCCCAATGCCGCTCGATCCGGAGGGAAAAACAGAACATTATCTAGTGAGTGAGTGTGTGTGTGAGTGAGTGAGTGAGTGAGTGAGTGAGTGAGTGAGTGAGTGAGTGAGTGTGAGTGAGTGAGTGAGTGTGAGTGAGTGAGTGAGTGAGTGTGTGAGTGAGAGCGTGCGTGCGTGCGTTTCCTTGGTTTAAATAGATAAAGAACGAGAGAGAGCTTTCATTCTTAATTATAATGTAATCTCACATATTTAATCAAAATTTGGACAGTCACCAATCAGGTAGATTTTTTGTCCGATGGAGCTTCATTGCTTGGCAACGGTAAATCTGACCACCGCGTTAACTATAGTCCGGTCCTCTCACATGAATCACTCCATTGTTGTTCTATTGATATTTATTCAACAGCCATTGGAAACAGTTCGCAGAGCAGTCCCCCCCGGTTCCACTGGAGTTATTTTAAACAAACAGCAGCTGCATACAACAATACGGCTTCCTGCAGACTTTTAGAGGTAGGAGGGTTAAATTAAATTGATCGATATCACCACTGACTTATTATCTTGTGTTTTTGGTATTTTTTGGTGGAATTGTTTATCTTCAGAATAGTGATGGTGGGGGGGAGAAAAAAAATCAACAATTACATATTGCGATATTATTTTTGGACGATATTATATCAATATTTGACACCAAGTATCGATTTGTAAAAACAAGTACAATATACAGTGGGGAGAACAAGTATTTGATACACTGCCGATTTTGCAGGTTTTCCTACTTACAAAGCATGTAGAGGTCTGTAATTTTTATCATAGGTACACTTCAACTGTGAGACGGAATCTAAAACAAAAATCCAGAAAATCACTTTGTATGATTTTTAAGTAATTAATTTGCATTTTATTGGTTGGATGGTTGGAGACAGGCTCGTGGTCAAGGCAGGCAGAATGGTCAGGCAGGCGGGTAGAAAGTACATAAAACAGGCAAGGGTCAAAACCGGGAGGACTAGAGAAAGGAGAATGCAAAAAGCATGAGAACGGGAAAAACGCTGGTTGACTTGGAAACATACAAGACAAACTGTCACAGAGAGACAGGAAACACAGGGATAAATACACTGGGAAAAACAAGAGACATCTGGAGGGGGTGGAGACAATAACGAGGACAGGTGAAACTGATCAGGGTGTGACAGAAAGAGCCGTTTGGGACCCAGCCTAGCACATAGGCAGGTAGCCTAGTGGTTAGAGCGTTAGACTAGTTACCGAAAGGTTGCAAGATCGCATCCCTGAGCTGACAAGGTAAAAATCTGTCATTCTGCCCCCGTTTGGCCGTCATTGAAAATAAGAATTTGTTCTTAACTGACTTGCCTAGTTAAATAAATGTAAAGCATTTTTTATTTAAATTTAAATAAAAATGAAAAAAAAAAAAGATAGGCTTTCCAAACAGTTTAAAGCCTTTGTATTTATCTGAACTGAAAGAGGGAACTTGTAAGGGTAAGGTTCTCCATAAGGTCAAGTTGAAGTGGAGAAGAGGCTATTGTCTTTACTTACTCAGACATATCAGGGGAAGACCTTATCAGGTTCAATTAAAACAACTGTAAATAGGCTACTTCAGATGTAGCTCGGCCTGTGGCGTTACCATGACAACCAGTCAAATATGTTTCCCCTTGTTCAGTTTATTGTGTTACCCTCACTTATCCTGCCAGCCGAAGGATGCCAAAGAAAATGTTGCCTTCACTTCCACCGGTTTCTACTTATCAATTGTCTCTTTCTTGCTCTCATTCTCCCTCGTTCACATGCCGACATTCTTTTTCGTCCTCTACAAATGCCCCTCTCTGTTTAATAACATAGCGACAGAATAGTAAAGGCCATGGTTTCCCAGACAACTAATGACAAGCACCACAGACAGACAATCGGACAGACAGACAGACAGACAGACATGAAAACAAAGAGGGCTGCTTGTGCAATAGGGTTGTTCAGAATTGTGTCCCCCAAAAGCCAGCCTTGTATAAAGTGGAATGGACTATAAGCTAATTTAAAACGTTCTGAGTAACACCACAAACACATACAGACTGAAAACGGCAGCCATTTCTTTAATTGACTGATGATTGCTCATAGCAGTCCTTTGTCTCTCTTTTCATTAGAGTTATTGATCAACTCTTTGAAAAGACAATGTTGAGAAAAACATACTATACAAACCACTGCCATTGTAAAGTACTTTTTACTTTTCAGAGTGGAGTCAGATAATTTACTGTGTTTCCCCCATTGTTTCAATAGGCAGGTGTGTGTGTGTGTGTGTTCAACACGTAGTCCTCATCGCTCCCAATCTCAGTGGACATTATCCCTTGTTAACAAGAATAGCATCAGAAGTGCACTACATGTAGTTCCCTGTAGCCTACCTGCTAATGTCTCTGTCAAAGTAAAGTAGTCTATTAACAAACCATGGAGGAAAACACCATTTCCCTTCAAAGTTAAGTCTGACACAGCTATAAAACAAATGTTCTCTGCTAAATTACGTTTAAAATAATTTCCATATGTGAGACAATAGCTCTGTTATCAACAAGGAGCGTAAAAGATTCACTGTGTTTTGCAATCTTCATAGTGAGAACAAGTACTACCAGTACTAATAGCCGACACCAGATTATAACTAGACTAATCAGAAGCACCTTGCCTTATATTATATGTATCCAAGCATCTCAGATCTGAGAGTCAGTAAGTACAGAGCAAAGGGTTTGAAATGCATCCTGATCAATTTCAGAACAACATATACCTTCTTTGCAAGACATTATCTTCTCCAATGAAATATGAAAAACCTCAATGTGCAAAACACAACATGACAATGGAGACCTACAGTGTTGGTACATACAGAGAGACACACATACACACCATTGTAAAGGGATAACATTGAGCTAAATTAAAGAGCAGAACACACACACACTTGCAGGCAAGGAGCAACAGGGGAGACACAACACTGAGCTTGAAAAAAGGGAGTAACCTTGAGCAGAATGACTGATCATTCAGGCAGAGTGCACGAACACACACACACACACACACACAGCATAAGTGAGCGTGAGGCGGAGGGCAGGAGGCACCGTCAGCGCCACAGGGAGCCTGGAGGACTAGAAATATCCCAGAATGCTGTCTGAGCCACAGGGGCCACAGGCTCAGCATCTTTAAGGCTGAGCTCCAGTCAGAACAATCCTGTCCGTTAAGATCTCAAATGATGGGATAGGTTTAGGGCCAGTATTCCCAAGGGGTACGGGCAAAGCCGCCAGGGGTACGCCAAATAAAAATGTGATTTATTATTATTTTTTTTTATAATAAAAAATGATAATAATCACATTTTCAAACAGTACATTTATATTTTCCAACGGGGATATACATTTGGGTGAGTTTTTTTCTCGCCTGAGTAGCCTCGTTTCACTGCCAAAAATTAAATTAAACCTAGCCTAATCTAGTGTTCAGCGAAATAACAACACAATGTCAATTATTTGTATTATTTTTAATTTCACCTTTATTTAACCAGGTAGGCCAGTTGAGAACAAACATTTAGAAACAAAACGCAGACATTTAGAAACAAAACATGACAATTAGAAAAATAAATAAGTTCTTTGAGCGAGAATAAAAACGACTTTTGAGTAGTAAGACATGTATAAAAGCAACAGATACCATTAATAAGAAGGGGCTAGAAGCGTCTTATATGGTGAGCTACCGAGTGGCTAGGACAGGCAAGCCCCATACTATATTGGAGGACTTAATTCTTCCAGCTGCCGCAGATATGGCTGGTACAATGCTGGGGGAAAAGGCCAAAAACACTATACAGACAATGCAGTCATCAAACAACACTGTTTCACGACACATCAGTGACATGGCAGGACATGTTTCGAAACAATTACTGCGTCGCATACAACCCAGTGAATCATACCCGTTACAGCTGGATGAGTCAACAGACGTGGCGGGCCTGGCACAGCTCCTGGTATATGTCCGTTACGTTTATGGGGGGTTAATTAAGGAAGACATCCTCTTCTGCAAACCACTGGAAACCAGGACAACATGAGGATATTTTTAAAGTACTGGACAGCTTTGTGACATCAAATGGACTTTGGTGGTCAAGATGTGTATGTATCTGTACTGATGGCGCAAACGCCATGACAGGGAGACATAGTGGAGTGGTAACGCGAGTGCAAGCTGTTGCTCCCGAGGCCACTTGGGTACACTGCAGCATCCACTGAGAGGCTCTTCCTGCCAAGGGAATGCCTGACGTCTTGAAAGACGTTTTGGATACTACAATGAAAATGGTTAACTTTGTTAAAGCAAGGCCCCTCAACTCTCGTGTATTTTCTGCATTAAGCAATGATATGGGCAGCAACCATGTATCGCTTTTACAACATACAGAAGTGTGCTGGTTATCAAGGGCCAAAGTATTGACACGTTTTTTTTTTTTTAATTGAGAGACAAGCTTAAAGTTATCTTTACTGACCATAATTTTCACTTGTCTGACAGCTTGCATGATGACGAGTTTCTCACACGACTGGCCTATCTGGGTGGTGTTTTTTTCTCGCCTGAATGATCTGTAATTGAGGCTATGATTAAGAAGTTGGAGCTCTATTTTATCTGCATTAACAAGGAAAACACAGAGGTGTTTCATCATTGCAGGAGTTTTTTGTGTGCAAATGAGCTCAAGCTCACGGACAATGTGGCGTTCTGCATTAGCATTGAACTGCCCCCGTGATATGCAACTTTTCAGGGAAGTTAGGAACAAATATACACAGGCAGTTAGGAAAGCTAAGGCTAGCTTTTTCAAGCAGAAATTTGCATTATGTAGCACAAACTCAAAAAGGTCTGGGACAATGTAAAGTCCATGGAGAACAAGAGCACCTTCTCCCAGCTGCCCACTGCACTGAGGCTAGGAAACAATGTCACCACCGATAAATCCACTATAATTGAGAATTTCAATAAAGCATTTTTCTACGGCTGGCCATGCTTTCCACCTGGCTACCCCTACCCCGATCAACAGCCCTCCACCCCCCACAGCAACTCGCCCAAAACCTCCCCCACTTCTCCTTCTCCCAAATCCAGATAGCTGATGTTCTGAAAGAGCTGCAAAATCTGGACCCCTACAAATCAGCCGGGCGAGACAATCTGGACCCTCTCTTCCTAAAATGATCTACCGAAATTGTTGCAACCCCTAATACTAGCCTGTTCAACCTATCTTTCGAATCGTCTGAGATTCCCATAGATTGGAAAGCTGCCGCGGTCATTCCCCTCTTCAAAGGGGGAGACACTCTAGACCCAAACTGCTACAGACCTATATCTATTCTACCCTGCCTTTCTAAGATCTTCGAAAGCCAAGTTAACAAACAGATTACCGACCATTTTGAATCCCACCGTACCTTCTCCGCTATGCAATCGGGTTTCAGAGCTGGTCATGGGTGCACCTCAGCCAAGCTCAAGGTCCTAAACGATATCATAACCGCCATCGATAAGAGACATTACTGTGCAGCCGTATTCATCAACCTGGCCAAGGTTTTCGACTCTGTCAATCACAACATTCTTATTGGCAGACTCAACAGCCTTGGTTTCTGAAATTATTGCCTCGTCTGGTTCACCAACTACTTCTCAGATAGAGTTCAGTGTGTCAAATCGGAGGGCCTGTTGTCAGGACCCCTGGCAGTCTCTATGGGGGTGCCACAGGGTTAAATTCTCAGGCAGACTCTTCTCTGTATACATCAATGACGTCGCTCTTGCTGCTGGTGATTCTTTGATCCACCTCTACGCAGATGGCACCATTCTGTATACCTCTGGCCCTTCTTTGGACACTGTGTTAACTAACCTCCAGACGAGATTCAATGCCATTGAACAACTCTCCTTCCGTGGCCTCCAACTGCCCTTAAATGCAAGTAAAACTAAATGCATGCTCTTCAACCGATCGCTGCCCGCACCTGCCCGCCCGTCCAGCATCACTACTCTGGACGGTTCTGACTTAGAATATGTGGACAACTACAAATACCTAGGTGTCTGGTTAGACTGTAAACTCTCCTTCCAGACTCACATTAAACATCTCCAATCCAAAATTTAATCTAGAATCGGCTTCCTATTTCGCAACAAAGCACCCTTCACTCATGCTGCCAAACATACCCTCGTAAAACTGACCATCCATCCTAATAGCCTCCAACACTCTACTCAACTAATTGGTTGCAGTCTATCACAGTGCCATCCGTTTTGTCACCAAAGCCCCATATACTACCCACCACTGCGACCTGTATGCTCTCGTTGGCTTGCCCTCGCTTCATATTCGTCGCCAAACCCACTGGCTCCAGGTCATCTACAAGTCTCTGCTAGGTAAAGCCCCGCCTTATCTCAGCTCACTGGTCACCATAGCAGCACCCACCCGTAGGACGCGCTCCAGCAGGTATATCTCCCCGGTCACCCTTCCTTTGGCCGCCTCTCCTTCCAGTTCTCTGCTGCCAATGACTGGAACGAACTGCAAAAATCACTGAAGCTGGAGACTCATATCTCCCTCGCTAGCTTTAAGCACCAGCTGTCAGAGCAGCTCACAGATCACTGCATCTGTACATAGCTCATCTGTAAATAGCCCATCCAATCTACCTCATCCCCATACTATATTTATTTATTTATTTATCTTGCTCCCTTGCACCCCAGTATCTCTACTGGCACATTCATCTTCTGCACATTCTACCATTCCAGTGTTTAATTGCTATATTGTAATTACTTCGCCACCATGGCCTATTTATTGCCTTACCTCTCTTATCCTATCTCATTTGCACTCACTGTATATAGACTTTTCTACTGTATTATTGATTGTATGTTTGTTTATTCCATGTGTAACTCTGTGTTGTTGTATGTGTCAAACTGCTTTGCTTTATCTTGGCCAGGTCGCAGTTGCAAATGAGAACTTGTTCTCAACTAGCCTACCTGGTTAAATAAAGGTGAAATAAAATAAAAAATAAAAATGTCAAATGTGATATAGCGAAGCACCGGAGTGAGTTGGGTGAGCAATTACGCAGGTACTTTCCTGCAACGGACAACACAAACAACTGGATTCGTTATCCCTTTCATGCCCTGCCTCCAGTCCACTTACCTATATCGGAACAAGAGGGTCTCATCGAAATTGCAACATGCGGTTCTGTGGAAATTGAATTTAATCAGAAGCAACTGCCAGATTTCTGGATAGGGCTGCGCTCAGAGTTTCTTGCCTTGGCAAATCTCACTGTTAAGACACTGATGCTCTTTGCAACCACGTACCTATGTGAGAGTGGATTCTCGGCCCTCACTAGCATGAAAAGTAAATACAGACTGTGTGGAAAATTATTTAAGACTCTCTCCAATACAAACCAACATTGCAGAGTTATGTGCATCCTTTCAAGCACACCCTTCTCATTAACCTGTGGTGAGTTATTCACAATTTTTGATGAACAAATAAGGTTTTATATGTAAGATGGCTAAATAAAGAGCAAAATGATTGATTATTATTATTTGTGCCCTGGTCCTATAATAGCTCTTTGTCACTTCCCACGAGCCGGGTTGTGACAAAAACTCACACTCATTCTTATGTTTAATAAATGTGTCATATAGTGTGTGTGTGGCAGGCTTCCAATGATGGCAAAAAGCAACATTTGCGAGCGCGCTGACCCTGGTGCTAGAGGGGGTACGCAGCTGGAGGTTGAATGTTTGAAGGAGTACGGGACTGTAAAAAGTTTGGGAACCACTGGTGTAGGGTAATAAGCCATATGGTGTAAACTACACAGCTTACACATCCAGTGGTGACCAGTTCATGTCTTGGAAACCTACAGGTTGAGCAGGTTTTTAATAATAATAATTAGGTGGTTGCATATATTTGTCCTATTTCACACATGTTCAGTACATGTTTGTATTATACACATGTGTGAATAGGAAATGTGCATTTTGCATATCCAACTCTCCCTGAGACGCCCTTGGACAGTGTGGTCGCTCACAGCCAGGGTCAGCCATTATAAACGGCAACCCTGGAGCAATTAGGGTTAAGTACTTTGCTCAAGGGCACAGCGATTCAAACTAGCGACCTTTCGGTTACTGGCTTAACGCTCTAACCGCTAGGCTACCTGAAGCCTTTATTTTTTACTATCTGAGTACTAATAGCCAACACCTGATTGTAACTAGACCAATCAGAAGCACCTTGCCTTATATTATATGTATCCAAGCCTCTCAGGTCTGAGAGTCAGTAAGTGCAGAGGAAAGGGTTTGGAATGCATCCTGATACCCAATTTCAGAACATGACGCAGGCTAGGAGGCAGCCTAGGAAGCAGGCTGGAAAGCAGGCTAGGAGGCAGGCTAGGAAGCAGGCTAGAAAGCAGGCTAGGAGGCAGGCTAGGCACCACTGGGAGTTAAACAGCACCTTGGCTGTAGACACACTCACTGCTCCCTCAGCCTCACACATCACATCACACTAGGCCCTATCATGAAAACACTTAGAGAGAAAGGAACAACAGATTCATCATAAACTACCTACACTTGGCGGCTGTTCTATTCTGGTCGGCTGTGAGGCGTTTCCACTTCAGAAAGGAGGAAATATAGTTAAATTGCACACATTCTTTTCACTTGGTGACATATACAGTGCCTTCAGGAAGTATTCACACCCATTTACCTTTTCCACATTTTGTTACAAAGTGGGTTAAATGGATTTAATAGTCATTTTATTGTCAATTATCTACACAAAATACTCTGTCAGTGGAAGAAAAAAATGTCATTATATTTTTTGATTAGATAAGTATTCAACCCATTGAGTTAATACAGGTTAGAATCACCTTTGGCAGCAATTACAGCTGCGAGTCTTTCAGGGCAAGACTACGAGCTTTGCACACCTGGATTGTACAATATTTGCCCATTATTCTTTTTTTAAATTCTTCAAGCTCTGTCATGGCATATATTTTCAAGCTGATTTAAGTCAAAACAGTGACGAGGAAACTCAGGAACATTCAATATCATCTTGGTAAGTAACTCCAGTGTATATTTGGACTTGCGTTTTAGGTTATTGTCCTGCTGAAAGGTGGATTTGTCTCCCAGTGTGTGTTGGAAGGCAGACTGAACCAGGTTTTCCTCTAGGACTTTGCCTGTGCTTAGCTCTATTCCTTTTTCTTCTTGAAAATATGAGGAGTGGTACTCAGTGATGTGTTGTGTTGATTTTGTTGCCACATTCTTTGCACTAATACTTTAGTGCATTATTGCAAACGGGATGCATGTTTTGGAATAATACCATTCCTTCTTTTCAATCTGTTATTTGTCATAGTATTGTGGATTAACTACAATGTTGTTGATCCATCCTCAGTTTTCTCCTATCACAGCCATTTAACTCTGTAACTGATTTAAAATCACCTTTGGCCTCATGGTGAAATCCCTGAGCAGTTCCCTTCCTCTCTGTCAACTGAATAGTATCTTTGTAATGATGGTGTATTGACACACCATCCAATGTGCAATTAATAACTTCACCATGCTCAAAGGGATATTCAATGTATGCCTTCTTTGAGAGGCATTGGATAACCTCCCTGGTCTTTGTCGTTGAATCTGTCCTTTAAATTCCCTGCCCGACCTTACAGATAACTCTATGTGTGGGATACAGAGATGAGGTAGTCATTCAAAAATCATGTTGAACACTATTATTGAACATGGAATGAGTTCATGCAACGTATTTACGATTTGTTAAGCACATTCTGTACTCCTTAAGTTATTTAAATGTGCCTTAAGTAAGGGGTTGAATACGCAAAAGATTTCACATGTTCATTTTCATATATACAGTACCAGTCAAAAGTTTGGACACACCTACTCATTGAAGGGCTTTTCTTTATTTGTACTATTTTCTACATTGTATAATAATCGTGAAGACATCACAACTATGAAATAACACATGTAGTAACCAAAAAAAGTGTTAAACAAATCAACATATATTTTAGAATCTTCTAAGTAACTACCCTTTGCCCTGATGACAGCTTTGCACACTCTTGGCTTTCTCTCAACCAGCTTCACCTGGAATGTTCCCACATATGCTGAGCACTTGTTGGCTGCTTTTCCTTCACTCTGCGGTCCAACTCATCCCAAACCATCTCAATTGGGTTGAGGTCAGGTGATTGTGGAGGTCAGGTCATCTGATGCAGCAATCCATCACTCTCCTTCTTGGTCAAATAGCCCTTACACAGCCTGGAGGTGTTGTGAGTCATTGTCCTGTTGAAAAACAAATGACAGTCCCACTAAGCGCAAACCAGATGGGATGGCGTATCACTGCAGAATGCTGTGGTAGCCATGCTGGTTAATAAGTGTGCCTAGAATTGTAAATGAATCACTGAAAACTGTCACCAGCAAAGCACCCCCACATCATCACACCTCCTCCTCCATGCTTCACGGTGGGAACCACACATGCAGAGATCATCCATTCACCTACTCTGCGTCTCACAAAGACACGGTGGTTGGAACAAAAAATCTGACATTTGGACTCATCAGACCAAAGGACAGATTTAAACCAGGCTAATGCCATTACTCGTGTTTCTTGGCCCAAGCAAGTCTCTTCTTTGTATTGGTGTCCTTTAGTAGTGGTTTCTATGCAGAAATTCAGCAGTGAAGGCCTGATTCACACAGTCTCCTATGAAAAGTTGATGTTGAGATGCGTCTGTTACTTTAACTCTGTGAAGCATTTATTTGGGCTGAAATGTCTGAGGCTGGTAACTCTAATGAACTTATCCTCTGCAGCAGAGGTAACTTTGGGTCTTCCATTCCCGTGGCGGTCCTCATGAGAGCCAGTTTCATCATAGCTCTTGATGGTTTTGCGACTGCACTTGAAGAAACTTTCAAAGTTCTTGACATTTTCCCGATTGACTGACATTCATGTCTTAAAGTAATGATGGACTGTTGTTTCTCTTTGCTTATTTTAACTGTTCTTATCATAATATGGACTTGGTATTTTACCAAATAGGGCTATCTTCTGTATACCACCCTTACCTTGTCACAACACAACTGATTGGCTCAAACGCATTAAGGAAAGAAATTCCACAAATTAACCTTTAACTAGGCACACCTGTTAACTTCTCTAGGGTAGGGGGCAGCATTCGGAATTTTGGATGAAAAGCATGCCCAAATTAAACTGCCAGCTACTCATCCCCAGAAGATAAGATATGCATATTATTAGTTGATTGGATAGAAAACACTCTGAAGTTTCTAAAACTGTTTGAATCATGTCTGTGAGTATAACAGAACTTATTTAGCAGGCGAAACCCCGAGGACAAACCATTCAGATCTTTTTTTTTTTTAGGTCACTCTTTTCAATGGGATTTCATTCGGAATCCAGATTTCTAAGGGACCTTCTTGCAGTTCCTACCGCTTCCACTGGATGTCAACAGTCTTTAGAAATTGGTTGAGGTTTTTTCCTTTGTGTAATGAAGAAGTACGGCCATCTTGAACGAGGGTCACTTGAAGTGTCCTGTTTGTTAGAGGCGCGTGATCAGAAAGCTAGCTACAGTTTGTTTTAATCCTGTATTGAACACAGATCATTCCGTCTTCAATTTGATCAATTATTTACGTTAAAATATACCTAAAGTTGTATTACAAAAGTAGTTTGAAATGTTTTGGCAAAGTTTACAGGTAACCTTCGAGATATTTTGTAGTCACGTTTCACAAGTTGGAACCGGTGTTTTTCTGGATCAAACGCGCAAAATAAATGGACATTTTGGATATATATCGACGGAATTAATCGAACAAAAGGACCATTTGTGATGTTTATGGGACATATTGGAGTGCCAACAACAGAAGCCCGTCAAAGGTAAGGCATGAATTATATTTTTATTTCTGCGTTTTGTGTCGCGCCTGCAGGGTTGAAATATGCTTCTTTCTCTTTGTTTACTATGGTGCTATCCTCAGATAATAGCATCGTTTGCTTTTGCAGAAAAGCCTATTTTGAATTCTGACATGTTGGCTGGATTCACAACCAGTGTAGCTTTTGGCCAAGTGAGACAGTAGCGTCCCGCCTAAACTCAGATTTTTGGATATAAATATGAACTTTACCGAACAAATCATACATGTATTGTGTAACATGAAGTCCTATGAGTGTCATCTGATGAAGATTATCAAAGGTTAGTGATTCATTTTATCTCTATTTCTGCTTTTTGTTACTCCTCTCTTTGGCTGGAAAAATGGCTGTCTTTTTCTGTGACTTGGCTCTGACCTAACATAATCGTTTGGTGTGCTTTCGTCGTAAAACCTTTTTGAAATCGGACACTGTGGCTGGATTTACAACAAGTGTATCTTTAAAATGGTGTAAAATACTTGTATGTTTGAGGAATTTAAATTATGAGATTTCTGTGGTTTTGAATTTGGCGCCCTGCAGTTTCACTGGCTGTTGACGAGGTGAGCCGCTACCGTCCCACATACCCTAGAGAAGTTAATTGAAATGCATTCCTGGTAACTACCTCATGAAGCTGGTTGAGAGAATGCCAAGAGTGTGCAAAGCAAAGCTGTCATCAAGGCAAAGGGTGGCTACTGAAGAATCTAAAATTTAAAATATATTTTGATTTGTTAAACACTTTTTTGGTTACTACATGATTCCATATGTGTTATTTCATAGTTGTGATGTCTTCACTATTGTTCTACAATGTAGGAAATAGTAAAAAATAAAGATAATCCTGGAATGAGTAAGTGTGTCCAAACTTTGACTGGTACTGTATCTATATATACATATAAAAATAATGTATTACATAATTCCAATTTGACATTATGGGGTATGTGTAGATCAGTGACAGAAAAAAATCATTGGCCACTCTAACAAATGGATCACTAGTCACAGTATTAATGGCACTTTAATAATGAGGTTTACATATCTTGCACTACTCATCCCAGATACTGTATTTTATACCATCTATTGCATCTCGTCTATGCAGGTCTGTCATGGCTCATCCATATATTGATATGTAAATATTCTTATTCCATCCCTTTACTTAGATTTGTGTGTATTAGGTCGTTTTTGTGGAATTGTTAGATTACTTGTTTGCTGCACTGTCAGAACTAGAAGCACAAGCATTTTGCTACACTCGCAATAACATCTGCTAACCATATGTATGTGACCAATACAATTTGATTTGATTTTAAAATCTTAATCTAACACATTTTAAATTCAGGCTGTAACAACAAAATATGGAAAAAGGGGTGCGAATACTTTCTGAAGGCACTTTACTGTTTTTCTTCTTCAGTTCAGATAGGCAAATTCATAATACAATATTGAAGCATCTCCCAATCCCAATCTTATAATCATGTTAGAAACACATAAATTACATCAACATATGCACAAAAACATGTCTAGCTACAACCTAACGTCCAGAATGTGATGATCTGTGTTATCTCTACATGGGTTGTTACTCCGCCAGCCTCTGGCTCAGCAGGAGATTGACAGTAATCACTTGTAAGAGCTTTCGAAAGCCCTGGACAGTAAAATGTTCATCTGCATTTCGGTTATAAAAAGCATCCATAATCAACATTATCGCAGCAATGCGGCGCATCCGCGACTCCTACGTAAACCGTTTTCAATTTCATGCTTTGCACCCATCTTTAGATATTGAATCATTGTAATAATTGCAGGGGGAAAACATAATTCTCCCCTCGATCCTCTCAGGGTTCCACATAATGAAGATTAAAACGAGATGAAGGTATACACTACCGGTCAAAAGTTTTAGAACACCTCCTCATTCAAGGGTTTTTCCTAATTTTTAGTATTCCCTACATTGTAGAATAATAGTGAAGACATCAAAACTATGAAATAACAGATATGGAATCATGTAGTAACCAAAAAAGTGTTACCAAATCAAAATATATTTTATAGTTGAAAGTCTTCAAATAGCCACCCTTTGCCTTGGTGACAGCTTTGCACACCTGGAATGCATTTCAATTAACAGGTGTGCCTAGTTAAAGGTTAATTTGTGGAATTTCTTTCCTTCTTAATGCGTTTGAGCCAATCAGTTGTCTTGTGACAAGGAAGGGGGGTATACAGAAGATAGCCCTATTTGGTAAAATACCAAGTCCATATTATGGCAAGAACAGCTCAAATAAGCAAAGAGAAATGACAGTCCATCAATGCACAAAGTTTCAAAAACTTTGAACGTTTCTTCAAGTACAGTCGCAAAAACCATCAAGCGCTATGATGAAACTGGCTCTCATGAGGACCGCCACAGGAAAGGAAGACCCAAAGTTACCTCTGCTGCAGAGTATATGTTCATTAGAGTTACCCTCAGAAAATGCAGCCCAAATAAATCCTTCACAGAGTTCAAGTAACAGACACATCTCAACATCAACTGTTCAGAGGATACTGCGTGAATCAGGCCTTCATGGTTGAATTGCTGAAAAGAAACCACTACTAAAGGACACCAATAAGAAGAAGAGACTTGCTTGGGCCAAGAAACATGAGCAACGGACATTAGACTTGTGGACATTTGTCCTTTGGTCTGGAGTCCAAATTGGAGATTTTTGGTTCCAACGCCATGTCTTTATGAGACGCGGTGTGGGTGAACGGATGATCTCCGCATGTGTATTTCCTACCGTAAAGCATGGAGGAGGAGGTATTATGGTGTGGGTGTGCTTTGCTGGTTACACTGTCTGTGATTTATTTAGAATTCAAGGCACACTTAACCAGCATGGCTACCACAGCATTCTGCAGTGATACACCATCCCATCTGGTTTGGGCTTAGTGGGACTGTCATTTGTTTTTCAACAGGACAATGACCCACCACGCCTCCAGGCTGTGTAAGGGCTATTTTACCAAGAAGGAGAATGATGGAGTGCTGCATCAGATGACCTGACCTCCACAATCACCAGACCTCAACCAAATTGAGATGGTTTGAGATGAGTTAAACCCCAGAGTGAAGGAAACGCAGCCAACAAGTGCTCAGCATAGGTGGGAACTCCTTCAAGACTGTTGGATAAGCATTCCAGGTGAAGCTGGTTGAGAAAATGCCCAGAGTGTGCAAAGCTGTCATCCAGGCAAAGGGTGGCTATTTGAAGAAACTCAAATATAAAATATATGTTGATTTGTTTAACACTTTATTGGTTACTACATGATTCTATATGTGTTATTTCATAGTTCGGATGTCTTCACTATTACTCTACAATGTAGAAAATAGTAAAAAATTAAGAAAAACCCTTGAATGAGTAGGTGTTCTAAAACGTTTGACCGGTAGTGTATGTAGCTCTGTTGTGTTACTGTCAGACAGAGTCCTTACTGAGCAAGCTCATCCAGTGCCTTTTGTATCAATACCATTAAGACAAATAAGTCAAACAACACAGTTAATCAAGTTAGCAGCTAATTATCAATTACCAAAGACAAAAAGGGCTAATGGAAAGCTAAGAGAGCTGATGAATAACGGTATAATACACTCAGGTCCAGTTTCCAGGACACAGATTAACTGGATACTTCAGGAATTTAGCAATGAGGGCCTTTATCTACTTCCCCAGAGTCAGATGAACTCATGGATACCAGTTTTCGCTCTGTGTGCAGTTTAAAGGAAGTTGCGAACTAGTGCAAGCGCAATTGCTAACTAGCGTTAGCATAATGACTGGAAGTGTATAGGCTCTGCTGGTATTCCATAGACTTCCAATCATTGCGTTACATAGATAAAGGGTCTCATTGACAAAATCCCAAAGTATCCCTTTAAGCCTGGTCCTGGACAAAAAAGCATGTTACTAAAATGTTGCTTTTTAGTCTAGGATTGGGCTTAATCTGTGTCATTTGACCATTCTACACCCAAATCTGGTATTTTGCCAAGGGTTTATAGTTCCCAGCCCTCTATCTGTCTGCATGCCTGTCTATCTGCCTATCCCCTCTACCTCTCTTATTATTAAGACAAGAACATACTCAACAGTTGAACATAAACAAAAGCAAACCATGCCCAATGTGCATTTTGTGTTGAGCGTGTTCCTGCCGTCAGCCTCTCCAGCTTCCGGTAGCTCTGTGGATGGTGTTGCTAGGCCTCCCTGCATCAGGCGCAGTGTGTCTAATGGCTAACCTCCATCATACCTGTCTGCCTGTCTGTGCTCTGCTGCTTGACCTTGTTGGCTGAGGGTCTGGAAGTGGGTACAGCCCGTTGACCTGCTGAGGCCTCAGGTAATAACTGTAACCTACTGAGCAATCACTACATTACAGCTCCCCATTGCTATAATACAGGTCATAACTACAGACCAAGGGGCAAGAGACAGGGTAAGGACCAGTGTAAGAGACAGGGGTAAGGGGCAAGGGGCAGGGTAAGGGACAGGTTAAGGAGCAAGGGACAGGGTAAAGTGCAGGGTAAGGAGCAAGGGACAGGGTAACACGCAAGGGACAAGGTGAGGGGCAGGGTAAGGAGCAAGGGACAGGGTAAGGGACAGGGTAAGGGACAGGGTAAGGAGCAAGGGACAGGGTAAGGAGCAAGGGACAGGGTAAGGGACAGGGTCAGGGACAGGTTAAGGAGCAAGGGACAGGGTAAAGTCCAGGGTAAGGAGCAAGGGACAGGGTAACACGCAAGGGACAAGGTGAGGGGCAGGGTAAGGAGCAAGGGACAGGGTAAGGGGCAAGGTAAGGAGCAAGGGACAGAGTAAGGAGCAAGGGACAGGGTAAGGGGCAGGGTAAGGGACAGGGTAAGGAGCAAGGGACAGGGTAAGGAGCAAGGGACAGGGTAAGGGGCAAGGGACAAGGTGAGGGACAGGGTAAGGAGCAAGGGACAGGGTAAGGGACAGGGTAAGGAGCAAGGGACAGGGTAAGGGACAGGGTAAGGAGCAAGGGACAGAGTAAGGAGCAAGGGACAGGGTAAGGAGCAAGGGACAGAGTAAGGAGCAAGGGACAGGGTAAGGAGCAAGGGACAGGGTAAGGAGCAAGGGACAGGGTAAGGAGCAAGGGACAGGGTAAGGAGCAAGGGACAGGGTAAGGAGCAAGGGACAGGGTAAGGAGCAAGGGAAAGGGTTAGGAGCAAGGGACAGAGTAAGGAGCAAGGGACAGAGTAAGGGGCAAGGGACAGGGTAAGGGGCAAGGGACAGAGTAAGGAGCAAGGGACAAGGTGAGGGGCAGGGTAAGGAGCAAGGGACAGAGTAAGGAGCAAGGGACAGGGTAAGGAACAGGGTAAGGAGCAAGGGACAAGGTGAGGGGCAGGGTAAGGAGCAAGGGACAAAGTAAGGAGCAAGGGACAGGGTAAGGGGCAAGGGACAGGGTAAAGAGCAAGGGACAAGGTGAGGGGCAGGGTAAGGAGCAAGGGACAGAGTAAGGAGCAAGGGACAGGGTAAGGGGCAAGGGACAGGGTAAGGGGCAAGGGACAGGGTAAGGAGCAAGGGACAGGGTAAGGGGAAAGGGACAGGGTAAGGGGCAAGGGACAGAGTAAGGAGCAAGGGACAAGGTGAGGGGCAGGGTAAGGAGCAAGGGACAGGGTAAGGAGCAAGGGACAGGGTAAGGAGCAAGGGACAGGGTAAGGAGCAAGGGACAGGGTAAGGAGCAAGGGACAGGGTAAGGAGCAAGGGACAGGGTAAGGAGCAAGGGAAAGGGTAAGGAGCCAGGGACAGAGTATGGAGCAATGGACAGAGTAAGGGGCAAGGGACAGGGTAAGGGGCAAGGGACAGAGTAAGGAGCAAGGGACAAGGTGAGGGGCAGGGTAAGGAGCAAGGGACAGGGTAAGGAACAGGGTAAGGAGCAAGGGACAAGGTGAGGGGCAGGGACAGAGTAAGGAGCAAGGGACAGGGTAAGGGGCAAGGGACAGGGTAAAGAGCAAGGGACAAGGTGAGGGGCAGGTTAAGGAGCAAGGGACAGAGTAAGGAGCAAGGGACAGGGTAAGGGGCAAGGGACAGGGTAAGGGGCAAGGGACAGGGTAAGGGGCAAGGGACAGGGTAAGGGGCAAGGGACAGGGTAAGGAGCAAGCGACAGAGCAAGGAGCAAGGGACAAGGTGAGGGGCAGGGTAAGGAGCAAGGGACAGGGTAAGGAACAGGGTAAGGAGCAAGGGACAGGGTAAGGAGCAAGGGACAGGGTAACCCCTCAGAGCCTGGTTCCCCTTACCCAGCACAGCCAGAAAAGGACTGGCCACCCCTCAGAGCCTGGTTCCTCTCTAGATTTCTTCCTAGGTTCCAGCCTTTCTATGGAGTTTTTCCTAGCCACCGTGCTTCTACATCTGCATTGCTTGCTGTTTGGGGTTTTAGGCTGGGTATCTGTATAAGCACTTTGTGGCAACTGCTGATGTAAAAAAAGCTTTATGAAATACATCTGATTGATTGAGCAAACAACCATGTTCTATTGAGACCAATACTGCTATGCTTTATCTTGGCCAGGTCGCAGTTGCAAATGAGAACTTGTTCTCAACTAGCCTACCTGGTTAAATAAAGGTGAAAAAAAGAAATAATAATAAATAAAATAGAGGGCAACATTTGCAGGCAGGGGTAACAGAGATACCCAGCGGGGCCCGTCCTGCTAAAGTAATGCTAGGGGAAACACTGACAGAGAGTAACTATGGTGATGCTCGTACCGGGATCATCCAGTTGGCCAGGTCTCCCGTCTTAGACACCTGCATGGCTCCCAGCATCGTCAGGTTGATGTGACCACTGCAGAGAGACGACAAACAATCACCTTATCAATCAATCTACTGTACACTGAGAGTACAAAACATTAATAGCTGCTCTGTCCATGACAGACTGACCAGGTGAATCCAGGTGAAAGATATGATCCCTTATTGATGTCACTTGTTAAATCCAATTCAATCAATCGGTGTAGGTGAAGGGGAGGAAACAGGTTAAAGGATTTTTAGGCCTTGAGACATGGATTGTGTATGTGTGCCATTCAGAGGATGAATGGGCAAGACAAAAGATTTCAGTGCCTTTGAACGGGGTATGGTAGTAGATGCATTTTCATTGATTACATTTTTTATTTAACGTTTATTTAACTAGGCAAGTCAGTCAAAAAACCCTCCCCTAATCCGGATGACACTGGGCCAATTGTGCACCGCCCTATGGGACTCCCAATCACGTCCAGTTGTGATACAGCCCGGGAACTAACCAGGGTCTGTAGTGACGCCACTAGCATTGAGATGCAGTGCCTTGTTTCTATAACTTGATTGGAATCCACCCATTTCCTTCATCACTGTTCTTTTCATTCCTATTCTGTAAAATGTGAGCGCAGAAGATCCAGTTCCAACTGAAGCACCTGATCATCAATAGAAAAAGCCTGTTGTTTTTTAACACAGTGGCCACAGCTTATCAACTAGGTAGGTCCTTGTTCAGTAGCCTACGACATGTTGTTGAAATGTTGAAGCCTCTTACGATAGCCTGCTTCAAAAATAAATGGTACATAGTCACAAAAGTAGATGGGGTGTTTGTTAAATTATCTTTACAAACAAACAAAAAAATGAATGGAGCGAATTTGGAGCAGCAGTTTTATTCCCTGTGAGCACAGAGCGATTTTTATTGGGGGAAAGAATGTTGACTGCTGGAGCGATGTGCAAAGACCGCTCAGTGAGCGATGAGTGGGATTTCCAACTGCTCAACTCCGCTCATATACTCTGGTGTGTGTGTGTACCTGCATCGGTCAGTGGAAGGGGAGGACACACGCACACCTACAGACCTTGTTAGATCAGAGTATACACTACAGTGCAATTAATCCCTATGAGGTGTGTGTGTACAGGGAGATCTACCTCTACAGGGTGACCTATCTACAGGGTGACCTATCTACAGGGTGACCTATCTCTACAGGGTGGCGTTATAACACCCCTACCCTAGAGTTCTGTTATAACACCCCTAGCCCCCTAGAGTTCTGTTATAACACCCCTACCATAGAGTTCTGTTATAACACCCTAGCCCCATAGAGTTCTGTTATAAGACCCCTACCCTAGAGTTCTGTTATAACTACCCTAGAGTTCTGTTATAACACCCCTAGCCCCCTAGAGTTCTGTTATAACACCCCTAGCCCCCTAGAGTTCTGTTATAACACCCCTAGCCCCCTAGAGTTCTGTTATAACACCCCTAGCCCCCTAGAGTTCTGTTATAACACCCCTAGCCCCCTAGAGTTCTGTTATAACACCCCATAGCCCCCTAGAGTTCTGTTATAACACCCTAGCCCCCTAGAGTTCTGTTATAACACCCTAGCCCCCTAGAGTTCTGTTATAACACCCTAGCCCCCTAGACTTCTGTTATAACACCCTAGCCCCCTAGAGTTCTGTTATAACACCCCTAGCCCCCTAGAGTTCTGTTATAACACCCTAGCCCCCTAGAGTTCTGTTATAACACCCCTAGCCCCCTAGAGTTCTGTTATAACACCCTAGCCCCCTAGAGTTCTGTTATAACACCCCTAGCCCCCTAGAGTTCTGTTATAACACCCCTACCCTAGAGTTCTGTTATAAGACCCCTACCCTAGAGTTCTGTTATAACACCCTAGCCCCCTAGAGTTCTGTTATAACACCCCTACCCTAGAGTTCTGTTATAACACCCTAGCCCCCTAGAGTTCTGTTATAACACCCTAGCCCCCTAGAGTTCTGTTATAAGACCCCTACCCTAGAGTTCTGTTATAACACCCCTACCCTAGAGTTCTGTTATAACACCCCTACCCTAGAGTTCTGTTATAACACCCCTACCCTAGAGTTCTGTTATAACACCCCTAGCCCCCTAGAGTTCTATTATAACACCCTAGCCCCCTAGAGTTCTATTATAACACCCTAGCCCCCTAGAGTTCTGTTAACACCCTAGCCCCCTAGAGTTCTGTTATAACACCCTAGCCCCCTAGAGTTCTGTTATAACACCCCAGCCCCCTAGAGTTCTGTTATAACACCCCTACCCTAGAGTTCTGTTATAACACCCTAGCCCCCTAGAGTTCTGTTATAACACCCTAGCCCCCTAGAGTTCTGTTATAACACCCTAGCCCCCTAGAGTTCTGTTATAACACCCCTAGCCCCCTAGAGTTCTGTTATAACACCCCTAGCCCCCTAGAGTTCTGTTATAACACCCCTAGCCCCCTAGAGTTCTGTTATAACACCCCTAGCCCCCTAGAGTTCTGTTATAACACCCTAGCCCCCTAGAGTTCTGTTATAACACCCTAACCCCCTAGAGTTCTGTTATAACACCCTAGCCCCCTAGAGTTCTGTTATAACACCCTAGCCCCCTAGAGTTCTGTTATAACACCCTAGCCCCCTAGAGTTCTGTTATAACACCCTAGCCCCCTAGAGTTCTGTTATAACACCCCTAGCCCCCTAGAGTTCTGTTATAACACCTTAGCACCCTAGAGTTCTGTTATAACACCCCTAGCCCCCTAGAGTTCTGTTATAACACCCCTAGCCCCCTAGAGTTCTGTTATAACACCCCTAGAACCCTAGAGTTCTGTTATAACACCCCTAGCCCCCTAGAGTTCTGTTATAACACCCCTAGCCCCCTAGAGTTCTATTATAACACCCTAGCCCCCTAGAGTTCTATTATAACACCCTAGCCCCCTAGAGTTCTGTTATAACACCCTAGCCCCCTAGAGTTCTGTTATAACACCCTAGCCCCCTAGAGTTCTGTTATAACACCCTAGCCCCCTAGAGTTCTGTTATAACACCCTAGCCCCCTAGAGTTCTGTTATAACACCCTAGCCCCCTAGAGTTCTGTTATAACACCCTAGCCCCCTAGAGTTCTGTTATAACACCCCTAGCCCCCTAGAGTTCTGTTATAACACCCTAGCCCCCTAGAGTTCTGTTATAACACCCCTAGCCCCCTAGAGTTCTGTTATAACACCCCTACCCTAGAGTTCTGTTATAACACCCCTAGCCCCCTAGAGTTCTGTTATAACACCCCTACCCTAGAGTTCTGTTATAACACCAGAGCCCCCTAGAGTTCTGTTATAACACCCCTAGCCCCCTAGAGTTCTGTTATAACACCCCTAGCCCCCTAGAGTTCTGTTATAACACCCCTACCCTAGAGTTCTGTTATAACACCCTAGCCCCCTAGAGTTCTGTTATAACACCCCTAGCCCCCTAGAGTTCTGTTATAACACCCCTACCCTAGAGTTCTGTTATAACACCCTAGAGTTCTGTTATAACACCCCTAGCCCCCTAGAGTTCTGTTATAACACCCCTACCCTAGAGTTCTGTTATAACACCCTAGAGTTCTGTTATAACACCCCTAGCCCCCTAGAGTTCTGTTATAACACCCTAGCACCCTAGAGTTCTGTTATAACACCCTAGCCCCCTAGAGTTCTGTTATAACACCCTAGCCCCCTAGAGTTCTGTTATAACACCCCTAGCCCCCTAGAGTTCTGTTATAACACCCCTACCCTAGAGTTCTGTTATAACACCCTAGCCCCCTAGAGTTCTGTTATAACACCCCTAGCCCCCTAGAGTTCTGTTATAACACCCCTACCCTAGAGTTCTGTTATAACACCCTAGAGTTCTGTTATAACACCCCTAGCCCCCTAGAGTTCTGTTATAACACCCCTACCCTAGAGTTCTGTTATAACACCCTAGAGTTCTGTTATAACACCCCTAGCCCCCTAGAGTTCTGTTATAACACCCTAGCACCCTAGAGTTCTGTTATAACACCCCTACCCTAGAGTTCTGTTATAACACCCTAGAACCCTAGAGTTCTGTTATAACACCCCTAGCCCCCTAGAGTTCTGTTATAACACCCTAGCCCCCTAGAGTTCTGTTATAACACCCTAGCCCCCTAGAGTTCTGTTATAACAACCTAGCCCCCTAGAGTTCTGTTATAACACCCTAGCCCCCTAGAGTTCTGTTATAACACCCTAGCCCCCTAGAGTTCTGTTATAACACCCTAGCCCCCTAGAGTTCTGTTATAACACCCCTACCCTAGAGTTCTGTTATAACACCCTAGAGTTCTGTTATAACACCCCTAGCCCCCTAGAGTTCTGTTATAACACCCCTACCCTAGAGTTCTGTTATAACACCCTAGAGTTCTGTTATAACACCCCTAGCCCCCTAGAGTTCTGTTATAACACCCTAGCACCCTAGAGTTCTGTTATAACACCCCTACCCTAGAGTTCTGTTATAACACCCTAGAACCCTAGAGTTCTGTTATAACACCCCTAGCCCCCTAGAGTTCTGTTATAACACCCTAGCCCCCTAGAGTTCTGTTATAACAACCTAGCCCCCTAGAGTTCTGTTATAACACCCTAGCCCCCTAGAGTTCTGTTATAACACCCTAGCCCCCTAGAGTTCTGTTATAACACCCTAGCCCCCTAGAGTTCTGTTATAACACCCTAGCCCCCTAGAGTTCTGTTATAACACCCCTAGCCCCCTAGAGTTCTGTTATAACACCCTAGCCCCCTAGAGTTCTGTTATAACACCCTAGCCCCCTAGAGTTCTGTTATAACACCCTAGCCCCCTAGAGTTCTGTTATAACACCCCTAGCCCCCTAGAGTTCTGTTATAACACCCCTAGCCCCCTAGAGTTCTGTTATAACACCCTAGCCCCCTAGAGTTCTGTTATAACACCCTAGAACCCTAGAGTTCTGTTATAACACCCTAGAACCCTAGAGTTCTGTTATAACACCCTAGAACCCTAGAGTTCTGTTATAACACCCCTACCCTAGAGTTCTGTTATAACACCCTAGCCCCCTAGAGTTCTGTTATAACACCCCTACCCTAGAGTTCTGTTATAACACCCTAGCACCCTAGAGTTCTGGTCTAACGCCCAAATAGGGTTGCAAAATTCTGTGAACTCACTTCAAACTGCATGATGAGTGAGATCACAAATAGAATAGATAAGACGGTTACAATGTCCTTACCCTCTGATCATGGCAAACGACTCGTCACTGGAGAAGTAGGAAGCCCCTGGAAGCACAGTCACCGTTTCTTTACCTGCACGCACACAGGAAATGTCCACATATCTCGTAAACATAGGAGAGTGTGTGTGTGTGTGTGTGTGTGTGTGTGTGTGTGTGTGTGTGTGTGTGTGTGTGTGTGTATATATATCTTCACTTACCGGCGTTGATGAGGTCAGCATCCACTTCGTCTTCTGTGGGGTAGGGGCCCTACACGAAACACACACATTCATCACACAATGATGTCACACACACATTCATCACGCAAAGATGTTACACACACACGTTCATCACACTAGTTTTGGATTCTGGTGGTCACTCAGCCCCAGCATGATCTCACAACCTTTATTTTGACAGGGAGCCATGCTGAGACCAAGGTCTCTTTCACAGATGAGCCCTGTATAGACAAAAACACACATCACTATACACATCAAACCTGGCCAACAGACACAATCAAAGGACACTTATTAGATGAGACATTTATTTTATATCTCTCTTCAACAAAGGAACCGGCCCTGTTTCTCTATAGCCTGAGGGAGCTTTTGACACCACATCTCCCAACCTGACACTCATAATTGAGGGGAACATTTTCACAAATGAGCATTAGCATATTTCTGCTTTAATTTCTCTGACAACAGAATTGATGAGAAGGAAAAAAAATGAATGGGAGAAAAAACGTCAGATGGTTGCAATCTCCACAATGATTTGTTAGGAACCCGGCACGTTTCAAACGTGAGTCCCAACACCTGTTGTCAACCATGTTACTATGGTGTTACTATGACATAGATTCAAATGAGGGTTTTACCAATCCCAGAATGCCGTTCTCACTCTGCAGGTGGACAGTGATGTCTGGTTGGATGAAGTTGCTGGCCAGCATGGGGATGCCAATACCCAGGTTAGCTGACAGTGGTTCATGTTAAAGAACATACACTTAGAATACATTACAGACATACAGTACCCTGATCTCATTCTAATTCTGCACTACAAATGCCAAAGCCTGGGTAAGCTGAAAGGTTTGGTTTCTCAAAGATATTCATAGCGGTAAGTTTGTTTCAACTATTAAGCTGTCTTTTGGTCAGATATCACAAGATCAATGACGACTGGTTCCATGGAGTCCCATTCCATGTTCAAGGATACCATACATCCCATCCTCAAACTCCAGGGCTGCTCTGCGAATGATCCGCTCTCGTACGATGTCGGAGTCCTTCTTTGGTTTGGGCTTCTCTGCTAGGGACTTCTGCACTGTGCGCCTCTGGAGAGTGTAGAGAGAGACAGTCAATTAATTATTCTCTGCTTAGTACCAATTGATTACACAGACTTCCCTATTGGACTCTGATGGGTCTGGAAGGGATGAACTATAGATGACTTCCTGTAATATTTGGACAAAGTTGATGATGTCATCAGCACTCTCTCTATCCCCCTCTAGGACCATTATGACTCAAACTAGTGACTGTATTACTGTATAAGTAGGGTTGCAGGAAGACCAGTAACTTTAAATTCCCATGTTTTCCAGAAATCCTGGGTGGAGAATTCCAGACAGGATTTCTGTAAAACCTTGGAATTTTGGGAAAGTTAGCAGAACTTTGCAACTTTAAGTTTGAATCCATTGTGGTGTTTGGAGGCCCACCTCTATCCTCTTCTCGTAGCAGTCTCCCTTGATGATCCTGTGGATGTAGATACTGGGGATGTGGATGTCCTCCTCAGAAAACGTCCCCACGTCCACCACCTCCTCCACCTACACAGAAGGAGAGTGGGATGAAGCAAAAACAGTGTTGGTCAGTCCAAACACTGATCCTGCGGGGTTACTCCTCAATCTCTGTACCCACCCACTTTGATCCGTTCACATTTATAAAATACAACGTTCACCATTTCTTTTCTCCTCCTCCCATCTGTCAACAGGGAGCAGGAACCACACTGTATTCATTTCCCTATAGCTTTGACAACCACCAGGCCTGGTGTAAGCTGCCTCCATGCCTCAGCTGGGCGTAGGGTTCTTTAGAGAAGTCGAGACCAGAGGAGAGGGCCTGATCCTGGGATCAGAGGGGATGGAAGATGGGGAGGAGGTTCTGTCCATCACAAGGAGAAAACTGGTATTACATTACAAGCTCTGTCCCAATGTCCCCTGTGTTCTCAGAAGGACTTGGAATGGTCCAAGTGTGGCCTAAGGAAGGGGCGTTACAAGAATCATCTCAATCGTCCTCATCACCATCATCAGTAATCCATTAGTGTCAACCATCAGTGAATGACACTATGTGGAGCAAAACACACAGATAGACACACCATTACTTCCTGTGTCACTTAGCAAGAAATCTAAACCCCACATAAGAGACGCTATTACAACTACCAAAGATAATAGCCAAAGTTCATTAAAAAGCTTCAAAATTAAGCTGATTACTAAGCAACATTTTCAGAAAGCTTCCTGCTAAATCAATTCTTCCCAGAGTGAGTTCTGCCTGACATGCAGTCCCCTGTGTTATTTAATGAGGCAGTGAGTTCTGCCTGAGATACAGTCCCCTGTGTTATTTAATGAGACAGTGAGTTCTGCCTGAGATACAGTCCCCTGTGTTATTTAATGAGACGGTGAGTTCTGCCTGAGATACAGTCCCCTGTGTTATTTAATGAGACAGTGAGTTCTGCCTGAGATACAGTCCCCTGTGTTATTTAATGAGACAGTGAGTTCTGTCGGAGATATGTATACAATGTTATTTAATGAGATATTCCTCCCAGAGTGAGTTCTGCCTGAGATGCAGTCCCCTGTGTTATTTAATGAGACGGTGAGTTCTGTCTGAGATATGTACCCTATATGATTTAATAAGACATTCATGGTAATAACTATTGATCACAGGAAGAGAGTGAAGTCAACGTAAGAGAATGTTCTCTTCCTTTAAGCACCACCCGCTTTTAACATATATATCAACGAATATATGATGGTGATGGTACAGCACCCGGACTCATCCTACTAGAATCTGAAGTCAAATGTCTACTGTTTGCTGATGATCTGGTGCTTCTGTCACCAACCAAGGAGGGCCTACAGCAGCACCTACGGTTGAAGTCAGAAGTTTACATACACCTTTGCCAAATACATTTAAACTCAGTTTTTCACAATTCCTGACATTTATTCCTTGTAAAAATTCCCTGTTTTAGGTCAGTTAGGATCACCACTTTATTTTAAGAATGTGAAATGTCAGAATAATAGTAGAGCAAATTATTTATTTAAGCTTTTATTTCTTTCATCACATTCCCAGTGGGTCAGAAGTTTGCATACACTCAATTAGTTTTTGGTAGCATTGCCTTTTAAATTGTTTAACTTGGTCAAACGTTTCAGGTAGCCTTCCACAAGCTTCCCACAACAAGTTGGGTGAATTTTGGCCCATTCCTCCTGACAGAGCTGCTGTAACTGAGTCAGGTTTGTAGGCCTCCTTGCTCGCACACGCTTTTTCAGTTCTGCCCACAAATGTTCTATAGGATTGAGGTCAGGACTTTGTGATGTCCACTCCAATACCTTGACTTTGTTGTCCTTAAACCATTTTGCCACAACGTTGGATTATGCGTGGGGTCATTGTCCATTTGGAAGACCCATTTGCGACCAAGCTTTAACTTCCTGACTGATGTCTTGAGATGTTGCCTCAATATATCCACACAATTTTCCTTCCTCATGAAGCCATCTATTTTGTGAAGTGCACCAGCCCCTCCTGCAGCAAAGCACACCCACAACATGATGCTGCCACCCTGTGCTTCACGGTTGGGATGGTGTTCTTCGGCTTGCAAGCCTCCCCCTTTTTCCTCCAAACATAACGATGGTCATTATGGCCAAACAGTTCTATATTGTTTCATCAGACCAGAGGACATTTCTCCAAAAAGTATGATCTTTGTTCCCGTGTGCAGTTGCAAACCATAGTCTGGCTTTTTTATGGCTGTTTTGGAGTAGTGGCTTCTTCCTTGCTGAGCGGCCTTTCAGGTTATGTCGATATAGGACTCGTTTTACTGTGGATATAGATACTTTTGTACAGGTTTACTCCATCATCTTCACAAGGTCCTTTGCTGTTGTTCTGGGATTGATTTGCACTTTTCGCACCAAAGTACGTTCATCTCTAGGAGACAGAACGGGTCTCCTTCCTGTGCGGTATGACAGCTGCGTGGTCCCATCATGTTTATACTTGCGTAGTATTGTTTATACAGATGAACATGGTACCTTCAGGCGTTTGGAAATTACTCCCATGGATGAACCAGACTTGTGGAGGTCTACAATTTGTTTTCTGAGGTCTTGGCTGATTTCTTTTGATTTTCCCAAGATGTCAAGCAAAGAGGCACTGAGTTTGAAGGTAGTCCTTGAAATACATCCACAGGTACACCTCCAATTGACTCAAATTATGTCAATTAGCCTATCAGAAGCTTCTAAAGCCATGACATCATTTTCTGGAATTTTCCAAGCTGTTTAAAGGCACAGTCAACTTAGTGTATGTAAACTTCTGACCCACTGGAATTGTGATACAGTGAATGATGCGTGAAATAATCTGTCTGTGAACAATTGTTGGAAAAATGTCTTGTGTCATGCACAAAGTGGATGTCCTAACCGACTTGCCAAAATTATAGTTTGTTAACAATACATTTGTGGACTGGTTAAAAAATTTGTTTTAATGACTGCAACCTAAGTGTATGTAAACTTCTGACTTCAACTGTATATCTTCTGCACAGATTCTGCCAGACCTGGGCCCTGACAGACCTGGGCCCTGACCGACCTGGGCCCTGACCGACCTGGGCCCTGACAGACCTGGGCCCTGACAGTAAATCTCAGTAAGACCAAAAGAATGATGTTCCAAAAAAGGTTCAGTCGCCAGGACCACAAATAGTAATTCCATCTAGACAGTGTTGCCCTAGAGCACACAAAAAAACTATACATACCTCGGCCTAAACATCAGCGCCACAGGTAACTTCCACAAAGCTGTGAACCATCTGAGAGACAAGGCAAGAAGGGCATTCTATGTCATCAAAAGGAACATCAAATTTGACATACCAATTAGGATCTGGCTAAAAAATACTTGAATCAGTTATAGAACCCATTGCCCTTCATGGTTGGGAGGTCTGGGGTCCGCTCACCAACCAAAAAAAAAAATCCTCCGTGTACAATGTAGAACACCAAATAACGCATACAAAGCGGAATTAGGCCGATACCCACTGATTATCAAAATCCAGAAAAGAGCCATTAAATTCTAAAACCACCTAAAAGGAAGCGATTCCCAAACCTTCCATAACAAAGCCATCACCTACAGTAAGATCAATCTGGAGATGTTGCGTTATTGTATTAGGAGGAAGGTGAAGGAGTCAAGCGCAGGAGAGCAGAGATGTCCAAGTAGCGTCTTTTAATAGGCTAGTCCACAACAATAGGGTCAGGTACAATACCAAATAAACGCCCACGACAAAAGAGAACACAGTTACTCACGGAAGGAGGAAAAAACAACGCTCCTTAAACCTATACACAATCGATATATACGTGAAAATAACTAAGGCACAACCTCAACGAGCAACATGAAACGAATAATCCCGCACAAACCTAAGCAGGCAACAGGGGTAATTATACACACAGAAATTAAAGCAAATGAAACCAGGTGAGAAAGAACGAAAGACAAAACAAACGGAAAAGGAAAAATGGATCGGTGATGGCTAGTAGGCCGGCGACGCTGACCGCCGAGCGCCGCCTGAACAGGGAGAGGAACCACCTTCAGTGGAAGTCGTGACAGGAGAAGAGTCCCCTAAGCAAGCTGGTCCTGGGGTTCTGTTCACAAACACACCCCACAGAGCCCCAGGACAGCAACACAATTAGACACAACCAAATAATGAGAAAACAAAAAGATAATTACTTGACACATTGGAAAGAATTAACAAAAAAAACAGAGCAGATTAGAATGCTATTTGGCCCTAAACAGAGAGTACACAGTGGCAGAATACCTGACCACTGTGACTGACCCAAACTTAAGGAAAGCTTTGACTATGTACAGACTCAGTGAGCATAGCCTTGCTATTGAGAAAGGCCGCTGTAGGCAGACCTGGCTCTCAAGAGAAGACAGGCTATGTACCCACTGCCCACAAAATATGGTGGAAACTGAGCTGCACTTCCTAACCTCCTGCCCAATGTATGACCATATTAGAGACTCATATTTCCCCCAGATTACACAGATCCACAAAGAAATCGAAAACAAACCCGATTTTGATAAACTCCCATATCTACTGGGTGAAATACCACAGTGTGCCATCACAGCAACAAGATTTGTGAACTGTTTGCCACAAGAACAGGTCAACCAGTTTATTTCACTTTTGTATATTATCTACTTCACTTGCTTTGGCAATGTTAACATATATTTCCCATGCCAATAAAGCCCCTTGAATTGAATGGAATTGAGAGAGAGAGAGAGAGAGAGAGAGAGAGAGAGAGACATCAACAGAACGCTAGGGAGAGGAAGAGGCGCTCAGGGACTCTTCCAGGAGCAATAAGCTTTTATAATACGATAGTGAAATCCTTCCTCCTCAGACTCAGAAGGGAGACACATGAGACAGAGAGAGAGAGAGAGGGAGCAGAAAGGGAGATAAAGAGAGAGAGTGAGGCCAAATCGACTTGCCGCGTCTTAAATCCAAAGCTCAGAGGACGAGGGGAACGATAAGAGATCTACAAATCCAAACAGGAAGGGTTACTACGTGTGACAACATAATTCCTGACCCTCTACATTGTCCACTCCAGTGTAACAGAATGTACAGTGAGTGTACAAAACATTACAGCCACCTTCCTAATATTGAGTTCAGCCGCCCCCTTTTGCCCTCAGAACAGCCTCAAAGCAAAGCATTCCACAGGGATGCTGGCCCATGTTGACTCCAATGTTTCCCACAGTTGTGTGAAGTTGGCTGAATGTTCTTTGGGTGGTGGACCATTCTTGATACACATAGGAAACTGTTGAGTGTGAAAAACCCAGCGGAAGGATCTTGTGTCTTGCCCATTCACCCTCATACTACAGTGGCAAGAAAAAGTATGTGAACCCTTTGGAATTACCTGGATTTCTGCACAAAATTGGTCATAAAATTTTATTTGATCTTCATCTAGGTCACAACAATCGACACAGTCTGCTTAAACTAATAACACACAAACAATTATAGCTTTTCATGTCTCTACTCAACACACCGCGTAAACATTCACAGTGTTGGGTGGGAAAAGTATGTGAACCCTTGGATTTAATAACTGGTTGACACTCCTATGGCAGAAATAACCTCAACCAAACGTTTTCTGTAGTTGCGGATCAGACCTGCACAACAGTCAGGAGGAATTTTGGACCATACATCTTTCCAAAACTGTTTCAGTTCAGCAATATTCTTAGGATGTCTGGTGTGAACCGCACTCGAGGTCATGGCACAGCATTTTAAAATTGGGTTGAGGTCAGGACTCTGACTGGGCCGCTCCAGAAGGCGTATTTTCTTCTGTTGAAGCTATTCTGTTGTTGATTTACTTCTGTGTTTTGAGTCGTTGTCCTGTTATATCACCCAACATCTGTTGAGCTTCAATTGGCGGGCAGATAGCCTTACATTCTCCTGTAAAATGTCTTGATAAACTTGGGAATTCATTTTTCTGTCAATGATAGCAAGCTGTCCAGGCCCTGAGGCAGCAAAGCTTCTCGCCACATAGTGTTGTGTGTTCATTCCAAAACAACTCAACTGTAGTTTCATCTGTCCACAGAATATTTTGCCAGTAGCGCTGTGGAACATCCAGGTGTTTTTTTGCAAACTTCAGATGTGCAGCAATGTTTTTTTTTGGACAGCAGTGGCTTCTTCCGTGGTGTCCTCCCATGAACACCATTCTTGTTTAGTGTTTTACGTATCGTAGACTCGTCAACAGAGATGTTCGCATGTTCCAGAGATTTCTGTAAGTCTTTAGCTGACACTCTGGGATTCTTATTAACCTCATTAACCCTGAACAAGGCAGTTAACACACTGTTCCTAGGCTGTCATTGAAAATAAGAATTTGTTCTTAACTTCTCTGCGCTGTCTTGCCTAGTTAAATAAAAAAAAATCCTAACAGGTAAAATAAAATAATTTAAAAAATTGAGCATTCACTGCTCTTGCGGTCATCTTTGCAGGACGGCCACTCCTAGAGAGAGTAGCAACAGTGTTGAACTGTCTCCATTTATGGACAATTTGTCTTACTGTGGACTGATGAACATCAAGGCTTTTAGAGATACTTTTGTAACCCTTTCCAGCTTTATGCAAGTCAACAATTCTTAAATCTTAGGTCTTCTGAGATCTCTTTTGTTTGAGGCAAGGTTCACATCAGGCAATGCTTCTTGTGAATAGCAAACTCAAATTATAGACAAGAAAAATACAATAATTACTGTGTTATAAGTTTAAGCACACTGTGTTTGGATATACTATTCACTTATGACTAATTTACGCAGAAATCCAGGTAATTATAAAGAGTTCACATACTTTTTCTTGCCACTGTATATCCATGTCTCAGGGCTTAAAAATCCTTCTTTAATCTGTCTCCTCCCCTTGATTGACACTGATTGAAGTGGAGTCAACAAGTGACATCAATAAGGGATCATAGCTTTCCCCAGGATTCACCTGGTCAGTCTATATCATGGAAAGAGAAGGTGTCCTTAATGTTTTGTACAGTCAGTGTATATTTATTCCATCCACACTAGGTGGATAGGTGGGCCTTTACAGACACATTGAGTCCCTCCTATCTCGGCTTCGTCTCCCTCAGCACACTACAATGACAGACAGACGAGCCAATGGGTGAGAGCCGAATGGATCCCATCTTAGCGTTGTCATGGATACAGGAGCTTTGGTGGAGAGCCGTGGGCGGTTTAGGGCTGTAAAGTGAGGCGCAAGCTCTCTCTCCCTCTCTCTGGGTTAAATCTCTGAATGTGCGCAGCAAAAGGGGAGCCAGGGGCTTTGGGTGGGGGGAGGGGGCGTGACAGTTTGATGCACACACACACACACACACACACACACACACACACACACACACACACACACACACACACACACACACACACACACACACACACACACACACACACACACACACACACACACACACTTCAGTAGCTTTGTCTCTGGGTGCTCTCTCGCTGAGTGTCATTAGCAGCAGCTAGGGGACTGACATCTCCAGCTCTCAACGGTTAGCAGTAGCACTGAGACTAGTGATGGAGCTAAGGATGGCTAGGGCTGACTACTACACTGCTGACACTAACAAACATTGTTTCAGCGACTGAATATAGCAGAATTGAATCAACAAGAAACCGACAGAAGGTGTCATCTGGCCCTACTGATGAGGAAATGGGTCCTCTGAATCAGGGAAGCAGTTCATTGGCTGAGTGACTTAGCACAATCCAGTCCCAATAATCTCTAAAGCTCTCTTATCTCTTTCACTTCACCAGCACCGATTCCACCATACATGTACTAAATGTATTAAATAGACAATAGCTTAGAGCTATCAGGAAAGGAGGATTATTGGAGGATTAGTCAATGTGAAATACACTTATTCAGATGGGTTGCAGCAGTGCCAATGAGTGACTGACAAGCCGTGCTAGTGGTTCAGAGTCCTTATGGCTTGTTGTCTAATTGTCACTAGTGCTCTGATCAACTGTGGATTTAGGGGTGGGACTCAACTTCTGTAAGACTGCTTTAATAGCCTACATCTTAGATACTCAATTCAATCAACAGTCCTGCATCTATGCTTTCTCGAAGGGTTATAAAATAATGATGACGATGATACTGTAAGGCGGATCCCCACCCCATCCACTGCCAATTAGAAGATGAGCAGTGAATTACGCCCAGTTCCTACCACCATCCTGTCTCTCTACCATGCCTCTCTGCACACAGTCTTCAGCTCAGTGTTTTTTTGCCTATGCTAAACCCGGCCAGGGCCAGACGAGCGCAATAAACAAACTAACCCAGGCCAGCACAATAAACAAACTAACCCAGGCCAGCACAATAAACAAACTAACCCAGGCCAGCACAGTAAACAAACTAACCCAGTCCAGTCCAGCACAATAAAGAAACTAACCCAGTCCAGTCCAGCACAATAAACAAACTAACCCAGTCCAGCACAGCACAATAAAGAAACTAACCCAGTCCAGCACAGCACAATAAACAAACTAACCCAGTCCAGCACAGCACAATAAACAAACTAACCCAGTCCAGCACAATAAACAAACTAACCCAGCACAAACAAACTAACCCAGTCCAGCACAGCACAATAAACAAACTAACCCAGTCCAGTCCAGCACAATAAACAAACTAACCCAGTCCAGCACAATAAACAAACTAACCCAGCACAAACAAACTAACCCAGTCCAGCACAATAAAAAAACTAACCCAGTCCAGCACAATAAACAAACTAACCCAGTCCAGCACAATAAACAAACCAACCCAGTCCAGCACAATAAACAAACCAACCCAGCACAAACAAACTAACCCAGTCCAGCACAATAAACAAACTAACCCAGTCCAGCACAATAAACAAACTAACCCAGTCCAGCACAATAAACAAACTAACCCAGGCCAGCACAATAAACAAACTAACCCAGCACAAACAAACTAACCCAGGCCAGCACAATGAACAAACTAACCCAGTCCAGCGCAATAAACAAACTAACCCAGTCCAGCACAATAACAAACTAACCCAGGCCCGGGCCCAGGCTAGCACAAGAAACAAACTAAACCAGGCCCGGGCCCAGGCCAGCACAATAAACAAACTAAACCAGGCCCGGGCCCAGTCCAGCACAATAAACAAACTAACCCAGTCCAGCACAATAAACAAACTAACCCAGGCCAGCACAATAAACAAACTAACCCAGTCCAGCACAATAAACAAACTAACCCAGTCCAGCACAATAAACAAACTTACCCAGGCCAGCACAATAAACAAACTAACCCAGTCCAGCACAATAAACAAACTAACCCAGGCCAGCACAATAAACAAACTAACCCAGTCCAGCACAATAAACAAACTAACCCAGTCCAGCACAATAAACAAACTTACCCAGGCCAGCACAATAAACAAACTAACCCAGTCCAGCACAATAAACAAACTAACCCAGTCCAGCACAATAAACAAACTAACCCAGGCCAGCACAATAAACAAACTAACCCAGGCCAGCACAAAAAAAAACTAACCCAGCACAAACAAACTAACCCAGGCCAGCACAATGAACAAACTAACCCAGTCCAGCGCAATAAACAAACTAACCCAGTCCAGCACAATAACAAACTAACCCAGGCCCGGGCCCAGGCTAGCACAATAAACAAACTAACCCAGGCCAGCACAATAAACAAACTAAACCAGGCCCGGGCCCAGGCCAGCACAATAGACAAACTAACCCAGGCCAGCACAATAAACAAACTAACCCAGTCCAGTCCAGCACAATAAACAAACTAACCCAGTCCAGTCCAGCACAATAAACAAACTTACCCAGTCCAGCACAATAAACAAACTAACCCAGTCCAGCACAATAAACAAACTAACCCAGTCCAGCACAATAAACAAACTAACCCAGCACAAACAAACTAACCCAGGCCAGCACAATGAACAAACTAACCCAGTCCAGCACAATAAACAAACTAACCCAGTCCAGCACAATAAACAAACTAACCCAGTCCAGCACAATAAACAAACTTACCCAGTCCAGCACAATAAACAAACTTACCCAGGCCAGCACAATAAACAAACTTACCCAGGCCAGCACAATAAACAAACTAACCCAGGCCAGCACAATAAACAAACTAACCCAGTCCAGCACAATAAACAAACTAACCCAGTCCAGCACAATAAACAAACTAACCCAGGCCAGCACAATAAACAAACTAACCCAGGCCAGCACAATAAACAAACTAACCCAGGCCAGCACAAAAAAAAACTAACCCAGCACAAACAAACTAACCCAGGCCAGCACAATGAACAAACTAACCCAGTCCAGCGCAATAAACAAACTAACCCAGTCCAGCACAATAACAAACTAACCCAGGCCCGGGCCCAGGCTAGCACAAACAAACTAACCCAGGCCAGCACAATAAACAAACTAAACCAGGCCCGGGCCCAGGCCAGCACAATAGACAAACTAACCCAGGCCAGCACAATAAACAAACTAACCCAGTCCAGTCCAGCACAATAAACAAACTAACCCAGTCCAGTCCAGCACAATAAACAAACTTACCCAGTCCAGCACAATAAACAAACTTACCCAGTCCAGCACAATAAACAAACTAACCCAGTCCAGCACGATAAACAAACTAACCCAGCACAATAAACAAACTAACCCAGGCCAGCACAATAAACAAACTAACCCAGTCCAGCACAATAAACAAACTAACCCAGTCCAGCACAATAAACAAACTAACCCAGTCCAGCACAATAAACAAACTAACCCAGTCCAGCACAATAAACAAACTAACCCAGTCCAGCACAATAAACAAACTAACCCAGGCCAGCACAATAAACAAACTAACCCAGGCCAGCACAATAAACAAACTAACCCAGGCCAGCACAATAAACAAACTTACCCCGTCCAGCACAATAAACAAACTAACCCAGCACAAACAAACTAACCCAGGCCAGCACAATAAACAAACTAACCCAGTCCAGCACAATAAACAAACTAACCCAGTCCAGCACAATAAACAAACTAACCCAGTCCAGCACAATACACAAACTAACCCAGGCCAGCACAATAAACAAACTAACCCAGTCCAGCACAATAAACAAACTAACCCAGTCCAGCACAATAAACAAACTAACCCAGTCCAGCACAATAAACAAACTAACCAAGTCCAGCACAATAAACAAACTAACCCAGGCCAGCACAATAAACAAACTAACCCAGGCCAGCACAATAAACAAACTAACCCAGTCCAGCACAATAAACAAACTTACCCAGGCCAGCACAATAAACAAACTAACCCAGTCCAGCACAATAAACAAACTAACCCAGTCCAGCACAATAAACAAACTAACCCAGGCCAGCACAATAAACAAACTAACCCAGTCCAGCATAATAAACAAACTAACCCAGTCCAGCACAATAAACAAACTAACCCAGCACAATAAACAAACTAACCCAGCACAATAAACAAACTAACCCAGGCCAGCACAATAAACAAACTAACCCAGTCCAGCACAATAAACAAACTAACCCAGTCCAGCACAATAAACAAACTCAACATATTTAAATATTCTGTGTGTATGAAGGGCCCAGTGTGGCTTTGATCTGTGCATGTGTGTGAGAAGGCAGCAGGACTCAGGAGATACAGCAGCAGAGAACAGAGCTGGAATGATTCAGACAAACAAACACACAGGCGTGGCACATAGCGCACATTCATATGTGCCAGTGTAACACATGCACAGTACACACACACATTGATATTCCCCTGTATGTAGTAGCATTTTCACATCAATGAGAGCGGAGAGAGGCTTGAAGTGTGCTGGCAGGGAGACACAGGGAATGAAAGGCCCCAGGGACACATGCACCTTATTCTTGTCAGTTTGTTGTCTTTTAGGGCTCTGAGCCCTGTCAGGGCTTATTAATGTCAAACGGATGGCCAGCCACCGTTAGGAAACACTGTGTGTGTTCCTGTGCCCTGCCCTTGTCTGTGTTGTGGCAATCTATCCCCATATTCACCACCTTCAGCCACAGACGTATTATTAGATCAAAACGTCATGGCACAGCTCGCTGATCTGATCAATGGAAATGTATAAACCAGGAGTACAGGGGACACATGTTCATCCACCCCTTACACACAAACTCACACAACACACAGTGGTGTAGTGGAGGGTAAACGCAAGTTAACGTACTTCACCCACTCTTTTGTGGGAAAAGTATTGAAAGGATAGGGAGCGTACGTATCAGAGTTTACACACCACTATATCAATGCACACACAGAAGCACACACAGTCAACGCTGCTGTTCTATTTATGTACTATTTATTCAACTGTGTGACCAAGACACTATCCACATTATACATAGCACATCATTTATACTGTATATCCTATTGTGTACATACCAGTTTCATTACATTTTACATTTTACATCATTTAGCAGACGCTCTTATCCAGAGCGACTTACAAATTGGAAAGTTCATACATATTCATCCTGGTCCCCCCGTGGGGAATGAACCCACAACCCTGGCGTTGCAAGCGCCATGCTCTACCAACTGAGCCACACGGGACCATTACTATGCATACTACTTGTTTATTTTATTGATTTTTGTACTGCACTGTTGAGGGAGCTTGCAAGTAAGCATTTGGCTGCACCATTTATACCTGCTGTAACCTGTGTACATGACGAATAACCTTTGATTTGATACGCACATGAACCTGTTGATCTGGCCCTGTGAAAGATCCACTGATGTGAATGAACGGTTGTGACCCAGGCCTGACCCACCTTCGACTGTGTGTGTTAACAGTGTTTGAGTGAAGTTCAGACACATTGCTCTGATCAGCAGACATGAAGGGCATCCATGTCTCCTTGAGCTGTGGCTTAGCTTTCCCTAAACCTTCATTATATACCAATCTAAAGCCATGATCCAGTCAAACCTTGCAATGCCAGATTCTAAATCTGCATATTCAGAAAGAGAGGAGAGAGAGAGTGTGTGTGTGTTGAGGCGTTTCGGCTAGGGGAAGTTGGGGACAGTCTGGCTGCAGGCGACGGAGCATGAGGACAGTGACACCACACTCTCATTATGCAACTTATTTATAGCCATCTCCCACTGTGTCTGTGTCTCTTTGTCTGTGTCTCTCTCTGTGTGTGTGTGTGTGTGTGTGTGAGAGAGAGAGGAAATGTCATGGTTGGCTGGTGTGTTGTGTTGTCTTAGTTGGTGCACTGGGAAGTGAAATAAGGAAGTAGGCACAAATAGGGGTGCAGAAACCAACACAACACCAGCCCATAAGACTTGACTCTGTGACAGTAATGAACTCAATTACCTTTGGTCTAATTTGAACAAATCAGTTTTTAATTCAAATCTGGACTTCTAACCTCTTTTAAACATTGTGTGTTTGAGCTACAGGCTTCTTGGTTGTACCACTGGATTAGTCTGGGATTGGATTTCTTCTGCATCCTTTGGCTTCAACTATTAGTCTGTGAGATTAACGAGGGACTGAGCTAGAGCGGTGTTCGTGAGACAAGGGTGGATCCCAAAGGGGTCTGGGACACGGTCTTTTTACAAAAACTTCTGTGGAGTCAGAATAGTTTGAGCTACAAACTATTAAAATCTATCTATCTATGAAAAGCTGAGACTCTACAACACTCACAAGCTACACAAGAGTTGTTAGAAGGTAAGGGGTTATTCTACACAGAAGATCATAGGAAACACAAGGACATAGCAACTATGTGAGGTTATTATAGACACTGTCACAAACTCAGTTTGTGTCACTAACTCGTTGGATATTCATTTCCCGCTGAGCAAAACATTTCTGTACTTACAGCACACATATACATTCATTTATATCAGGTTTTTGCTTTGGCAAACCTTTTTTTTTATTGACATTTGTCAATAAAACTCACTAAAGCAACTGTTTATGTCAAATAGTTTTGTGTTCTACTTGTAGCCCTGGTTGTCCTGAAAAGAAAAGAGTAAAACACTAGTGAGGATAAATATAAGGGCTGGACATATTTTTGGGGATCCCCATTAGCTGACGGCAATGCTGACACCTAGTCTTCCTGCAGTCCGACACAAAGAAAAAGACAGTACAGACAGAAATACTTAACAATTTACATACATTTTAAAACATTAATATGGACATTATCGACTTTTACACACACTAGGAATACATTTTACTAGGAATATGGTTGAATACAAACAGTGTAGTTATTCCCTCTGTAAGGCAATTAAACAAGCAAAATGTCAGTACAGAGACAAAGTGGAGTCGCTATTCAACAGCTCAGACAAGACGTATGTGGCAGGGTGTACAGACAATCAGGGATTACAGAGAGAAAACGAGCCACATCGCAGACACCGACGTCTTGCACCCAGACAAGCTAAACACCTTCTTCGCCCGTTTCGAGGATAAGACAGTGTCATCGACCCGGCCCACTCCAAAGGACTGTGGGCTCTCGTTCTCCGTGGCTGACATGAGTAAGACATTGAAGCGGCCCAGAGCAACCCTAGCCGCGTCCTCAGAGCATGCGCAGACCAGCTAGCTGGAGTGTTTACGGACATATTCAATTTCTCCCTCTCCCAGTCTGCTGTCCCCACTTGCTTCAAGATGTCCACCATTGTTCCTGTACCCAAGAAAGCAAAAGTAACTGAACTAAATGACTATCGCACCGTAGCACTCACTTCTGTCATCATGAAGTGCTTTGAGAGGCTAGTTAAGCGTCATATCACCTCCACCTTACACCCTAGACCCACTTCAATTTGCTTACCGCCCCAATAGATGCACAGACGATGCAATCGCCATCGCACTGCACTGTCCCATCTGTACAAGAGGATTACATATGTAAGAATGCTGTTCATTGACTATAGCTCAGTCTTCAACACCATTGTACCCTCCAAGCTCATCATTAAGCTCGGGGCCCTAGGTCTGAACCACGGCCTGAGCAACTGGATCCTGGACTTCCTGACGGGCCGCCCCCAAGTGGTGAAGCTAGGAAACAACACCTTCACTTCGCTGATCTTCAACACAGGGGCCCCGCAAGGGTGCAAGCTCAGCCCCCTCTTGTACTCCCTGTTCACCCATGACTGCTTGACCATGTACGCCTCCAACTCAATAATCAAGTTTGCAGACGACACAACAGTAGCAGGCCTGATTACCAACAACTAAAGAGGAAAATGAAAGTCGGATAAATGAAAAGCCTATTTTTTTTTAATGGGGTCTCGGGATTGGTAGGGGTAAGTAGCAAATGTCTCAACCCAACCCCTAATCTAGTGAAACCAGACTTTATCATTCCATATTAGACTACAATTATTAGACTACACTGAGTGTACAAAAAAATAAGAACACCTTCCTAATATTGTGTTGCACCCCTTTTTGACCCCAGAACAGTCTCAATTCGTCGGGGCATGGACTCTACAAGGTGTTGGAAGCATTCCACAGGGATGCTGGCCCATGTTGACTCCAACGCTTCCCACAGTTGTGCCAAGTTGGCTGGATGTCCTTTGTGTGATGGACCATTCTTGATACACACGGGAAGCTGTTGAGTGTGGAAAACCCAGCAGCGTTGCAGTTCCTGACACACTCAAAACAGTGCGCCTGGCACCTACTACCATACCATGTTCAAGGCACTTACAGTGGCTTGTGAAAGTATTCACCCCCCTTGGAATTTTTTCTATTTTGTTGCCTTACAACACGGGAATTAAAATAGATTTTTGGGGGGGTTTGTATCATTTGATTTACACAACATGCCTACAACTTTGAAGCTGCAAAATATGTTTTATTGTTAAACAAACAAGAAATAAGACAAAAAATAATCGGAATACTTGAGCGTGCATAACTATTCCCCCGTCAGAGTCAATACTTTGTAGAGACACCTTTTGCAGAAATTACAGCTGCAAGTCTCTTGGGGTATGTCTCTATAAGCTTGGCACATCTAGCCACTGGGATTTTTGCCCATTCTTTGAGGCAAAACTGTTCCAGCTCCTTCAAGTTGGATGGGTTCCGCTGGTGTACAGCAATCGTTAAGTCATACCACAGATTCTCAATTGGATTGAGGTCTGGGCTTTGACTAGGCCATTCCAAGACATTTAAATGTTTCCCCTTAAACCACTCGAGTGTTGCTTTAGCAGTATGCTTAGGGTCATTGTCCTGCTGCAAGGTGAACCTCCGTCCCAGTCTCAAATCTCTGGAAGACTGAAACAGGTTTCTCTCAAGAATTCCCCTGTATTTAGCACCATCCATCATTCCTTCAATTCTGACCAGTATGCCAGTCCCTGCAGATGAAAAACATCTCCACAGCATAATGCTGCCACCACCATGCTTCACTGTGGGGGTGGTGTTCTCAGGGTGATGAGAGGTGTTGGGTTTGTGCCAGACAGCGGTTTCCTTGATGGACAAAAAGCTAAATTTTTGTCTCATCAGACCAGAGTACCTTCTTCCATATGTTTGGGGAGTCTCCCACGTGCCTTTTGGCAAACACCAAATGTGTTTGCTTATTTTTTTTCTTTAAGCAATGGCTTTTTTCTGGCCACACTTCTGTAAAGCCCAGCTCTGTGGAGTGTACGGCTTATAGTGGTCCTATGGACAGATACTAAAATATCCGCTTTGGTGCTTTGCAGCTCCTTCAGGGTTATCTTTGGTCTCTTTGTTACCTCTCTGATTAATGCCCTCCTTGCCAGGTCCGTGATTTTGTGGGTGGCCCTCTCTTGGCAGGTTTGTTGTGGTGCCATATTCTTTCCATTTTTTAATAATGGATTTAATGGTGCTCCGTGGGATGTTCAATGTTTTGGATATTTTGTTATAACCCAACCCTGATCTGTACTTCTCCACAACCTTGTCCCTGACATGTTTGGAGAGCTCCTTGGTCTTCATGGTGCCGCTTGCTTGGTGGTGCCCCTTGCTTACTGGTGTTGCAGACTCTGGGGCCTTTCAGAACAGGTGTATATATACTGAGATCATGTGACACTTAGTTAAATAAAGTCCACCTGTGAGCAATCTAAGTATGTGACTTCTGAAGGTAATTGGTTGCACCATATCTTATTTAGGGGCTTCATAGCAAAGGGGGTGAATACATATGCACGCACAAATTTCCCATTTAGAATTTTTTGAAACAAGTTATTTTCTTCATTTTACCAATTTGGACTATTTTGTGTATGTCCATTACATGAAATCCAAATAAAAATCTATTTAAATTACAGATTGTAATGCAACAAAATAGGAAAATCGCCAAGGGGGATGAATACTTTTGCAAGGCACTGTAAATCTTGAGTCTTGCCCATTCACCCTCTGAACAGCACAAATACACAATCCATGTCTTAATTGTCTCAAGGCGTAAAAATCCTTCTTTAACCTGTCACCTCCCCTTCATCTACACTGATTAAAGTGGATTTACCAACTGACATCAATAAGGGATCATAGCTTTCACCTGGATTAATCTGGTCAGTCTGTCATGGAAAAGTGTTCCTAATGGTTTGTCCACTCAGTGTATATTCCATAATTAAAACAGCTCTTGGTATTTTATTAAGATCCCCATTAGCTTTTGCAAAAGCAGCAGGTACTCATCCTGAGTTCCACACAAAACATGACATAATACAGAACATCATTAGACAAGAACAGCTCAAGGACAGAACTACATACATTTTTTAAATGGCACACGTAGCCTACAATTCAATGCACACACACAAACTATCCAGGTCAAATAGGGGAGAGGCGTTGTGCCGTGAGGTGTTGCTTGATCTGTTTTTCTAAACCAGGTTTGCTGTTTATTTGAGCAATATGAGATGAAGGAAGTTTCATGCAATAAGGGCTCTATATAATACTGTACGTTTTCTAGAATTTGTTCTGGATTTGGAGACTATGAAAAGACCCCTGGTGGCATGTCTGGTGGGATAAGTGTGTGTGGCAGAGCTGTATGTAAGTTGACTATGCGAACAATTTGGTATTTTCAACACATTAATGTTTCTTATAAAAAATAATAAGTGATGCAGTCAGTCTCCCCTCCCCTCTTAGCCAAGAGAGACTGGCATGCATAGTATTTATATCAGCCCTCTGATTGCAATTAAGAGCAAAACGTGCCGCTCTGTTCTGGGCCAGCTGCAGCTTACCTAGGTCTTTCCTTGCAGCACTGGACCACACGACTGGACAAATCAAATCAAATGTTATTTGTTACATTCACATGGTTAGCAGATGTTAATGCGAGTGTAGCGAAATGTCTGGTGGGATAATCAAGATTAGACAAAACTAAAGCCTGCAGAACTTGCTTTTTGGAGTGTGGTGTCAAAAAAGCAGAGAATCTTTTTATTTCGGCTAGACCTCTCCCCATCTTTGCAACCATTGAATCTATGTTTTCACCATGACAGTTCACAATCTAAGGTAACGCCAAGTAATTTAGTCTCCTCGACTTGTTCAACAGCCACACCATTCATTACCAGATTCAGCTGAGGTCTAGCACTTAAGGAATGATTTGTACCAAATACAATTATCTTAGTTTTAGAGATGTTCAGGACCAGTTTATTACTGGCCACCCATTCCAAAACAGACTGCAACTCTTTGTTAAGGGTTTCAGAAACTTCATTAGCGGTGGTTGCTGATGCGTATATGGTTGAATCATCAGCATACATATGGACACACATGCTTTGTTTAATGCCAGTGGCAGGTCATTGGTAAAAATAGAAAAGAGTAGAGGGCCTAGAGAGCTGCACTGCGGTACACCACACTTTACATGTTTGAGACGCTTCCATTAAAGAAAACCCTTTGAGTTCTATTAGATAGATAGCTCTGAATCCTCGACATGGCAGAGGTTGAAAAGCCATAATACATACGTTTTTTCAACAACAGGTTATGAGCAATAATATCAAAGGCTGCACTGAAATCTAAGAGTACAGCCCCCAAAATCTTCTTATCAATTTCTTTCAACCAATCATAAGTCATTTGTGTCAGTGCAGTACATGTTGAGTGCCGTTCTCTATAATCATGCTGAAAGTCTGTTGTTATTTTGTTTACAGAGAAATAGCATTGTATTTGGTCAAACACATTTTTTTCTAACAGTTTGCTAAGAGCTGGAAGCAAGCTTATATGTCTGCTGTTAGAACCAGTAAAGGCCACTTTACCACTCTTGGGTAGCGGAATTACTTAGGCTTCCCTCCAGGCCTGAGGACAAAGACTTTCCTTTAGGTTCAGATTAAATATATGACAGATAGGAGTGGCTATAGAGTCAGCTACTATCCTCAGTAGTTTTCCATCTAAGTTGTCATTGCCAGGTTTGTAATTATTGATCATTAACAATCATTTTTCCACCTCTCCCACACTAACTTTACAAAATTCAAACTTGCACTGCTTTTCTTTCATTATTTTGTATTTTTTAATGCATGAATATAATTGCTCACTGTTTGTCGTGGGCATTTCCTGCCTTAGATTTCCTACTTTGCCAATGAAATAATCAGTAAAATAATTGGCAACATCAAATGGTTGTGTGATGAATAAGCCATCTGATTCGATGAAAGATGGAGTTGAATTTGTCTTTTTGCCCAAAATTTCATTTAAAGTACTCCAAAGTTTTTTCCATCATTCTTTATATCATTGATCTTGGCTTCATAATAAAGTGTCTTCTTTTTGTTGAGTTTAGTCACATAATTTCTCAATTTGCAGTAAGTCAGATGTGAAGCCAGACTTATTAGCCACTCCTTTTGCCCCATTTCTTTCAAACATACAGTTTTTCAATTCCTCATCAATCCATGGAGCCTTAACAGTTCTAACAGTCAGTTTCTTAACACGTGCATGTTTATCAATAATTGGAAGAAATTTCATAAATTCATCAAGTATTGTATGATACCTTTTGAATAGAATACATGCATAACATTCTAGAAGTCATGTTCAGTATGTTCCAGAGGATCTGAATGACCCAGTGGGGATTCCCACCCATAGAGATCCTACTAAATTACTACTAGTTATTATTAGTATTCTAATTCCTAATTATATGGTCCCGCCTGTCTGTCTGACATGACTATCAGCTCCATTAGGACCCTACACTACAGCCAGCCATTAACATGTGTGTAGGGAAGCAGATGAGCTGTGCAACGGACGCTGGTGAGTAATAGTTCAGACGCACGCATGCACACGGTGACTAGAAGCCTGTTGTCTCTCTCGGAGAGTTTATGTAAATGTAACCACCCTTTATTACTGCAATTTACCATGATTCTTGCCAAACGTAGAGTTACCTCCGATTACTATGGAGAAAATATACCAGGGGAAAGAGAGAGGTCTGAAGTCACCCCAAGGTGAGCTTTCTCTTCAGCTCTTGGCTAACTTTGCTGTCCCACTCCCCCCACAAGGAGCAGGGTACAGGTTCTCAATATGAATGTTAGCTTAGCTACCAGTGTGCTCTCAATGGATACTTTGCATCGCAGTCAATGTAAATAATATACAAGATTGGTAGCAGTGAAATGAAAGCCTACTCTATATAAAAGGGGGGATATTGGAAAGTGATGAATATGTCCTGGGTTTTATGAAGTTGAACAGCTTTACTCTGTCATTCACACTACCCACAATGGTGTTACAGTAAAGCTGTGAGTCTCACAGACACACTCTATTCATCCATGCACAGAAGACTGGCCATGAAAAATAATCCACAACATTCCCGAAGCAAGTCGGTGGGTCTCTTCTCCACTTACAGTAGGAAAATCAATTAAATCTAACAATTAGCTGAATAGGCTTCAAGTCCGCACTCAAAGCTCAATAGAGAAACTACATCTAAGAGCTCCTCTTTGTTAGCGTCCAACATCTCCTCTCTCCCTTGTCAACCTGTGGAGCTTTTGGCAGGTAATGAGAGTCCTTTCAATCCCCACGCCACAGTCTCCTCATCATGAAGCCCACAGAGAGCGGTGTCTAGGACCAGATGGACAGACAGTGGGAGGGAGATGACACCTTGGAGGATGGATGCCGTCAATATCAAAATACACCCTAGGCTGACATGAAAAAAGGCACACAGACGCATGCTCACACACACACTCAAAGAAGAGGGGAGGCAAAGAAGGTTGTGATAATGCAAAAATAATGATAATAATGATAATGCGATGTGCGGTTCATCACATCCTAAAATGCATTAGACATGATTGTATCTGTGATAAGGGGATAACAGATCGAGAGATGGGTGCTACAGAACATTCCAAAATGGAGCCGAGCCGAGTCTCGTTGGCCAGCGACCAGGGCAGACTGCCAAAATGCTATTCTATATCGTTGTCCTATGATGTAAAGCATATCAATCAGTTGTCTTTTTTTACCAGGAAAACCATTAGCTAGTTCTACTTCACGTTTGGAAGACTGAGGGTGAAGTCAAGCTCAGTTGACTATAGCACAGTAGCCTGTATCTGATGTTGAGTTGAGAACAGAATTGATCTGGTAACTTTCCCAAAACTCCCAGGCTTCCCAGGAATTCTGGTTGGAGGATGACTGGATTTTCTGCATATTCCCTCCCTCCTGATTCACAGAATATTCCAACCGAGATTTCTGGAAATCCTGGGAATTTTGGGATAATCTCTGGAAATGTGCAACCCTAGTTGAGGATGAGTGAGACCAATGTCATTCAATAATTTTTTCATTGAAGTGTGACAGGATAAGTGAGGAACACGGTGGTAGGCTACATCTTCAAGAACATTGTCAGAAACAGATCAGCCATGCTGGGAAAATGACTCATTTTATTCTCTACACATCACAACCACTACCAACCATCCAGTGTAGGAACTTGACCTCTATGTATAGTGTAGACTCTTGCCGGTGTCAAAATCCCAGAGTTAAACTAAGGATTTGGGAGGAATTGTCTGTAAGTAAACACTACAGCTTTGTACCCGAGGGAATTTCCATCTGAAAGGTCCCATGAGCACCAGCATGAAGTTCATAGGAACATATCAAATTTGGTGTCAAATGAAAGCTAACATGCTGACCACACCCCCCGCATTGCAAAATAAATGTACACATACATTTTATTCAATCATTGCACCCGCACCGCTCGTGCGTCTGCGTAGCCAGGCGCTAAAATAGAACTTGGTTCTATTTGTGACGCTTGACGCGCTACAAGTCCCGCCTCTCCCATCTCCTCATTCGTTTTTAGGAGCATATATGCACGTGGGTGATTAAAAGATGAACTGAGATCCACACTCGAGTCCAGTTGGTGGTGGTACTGCACCTTAAAGTTGGTTGCCGACCACCATATGAAGTCCAAAGAAGAAGAAGCCTGAAGGAGGAGAGATTACTAGAAACTAACTCAGTTTACCCTTTTATCTGTGGATTAATTGTCGGAGTAGAGGACCTTGTGCATTTTAGGGTAAAATAACATCCCAATGTTTATATCCCAGGACAAATTAGCTAGCAACAGCAAGTTAGCTAAATTGCCATAAATTATTAATGCTTTTCAACCTGTCTCCAAATTAATATAGTTAGTTCAGAGTTTGTTTTGATATTTCAACCTGAGGCTCCTGATCGCATCTGGTGTGGGTGGAAAAAAATCAACATGCGAGCGAGCGGTCTGGTCAGCATGTAAGAGTCTATATTTTGGGTAAATTAAGCAATATATACATTTTTCAACCATTCTCCATTTAAAAAAATTAGGCATAAGTAAAAGCTTTGATTTCTGTAAAACAGATGGAAAAATGAGTCTTAGAAAACATCTACCAGAAAGTCTTAAAAAAGGTATTAGAAATACATAAAAACACAATCATGTTGACGCAAAGACCTCTGCTAACTAATATCAAAACGTACATTTATTTTGAAAAATTGTATACCTTCTGTAAGATATTTTCTATTTTCTTTCTCTCTCATGAGGGAGGATAATGAAAGTCCACAGAGCTAACAAGTAATGGTTGGTAGACCTACCAATTAGTTATAGTGATTTTACTGATATCAATTTTGTGATTAAAACTCACAATACTGTTACCGAATTGTTAACAGAATTATCCAAAAACTGTAATGGAATTACTGCAACTGAATTGACTACAATGGGAAATCATAATAGTCACAAACCACAGTTGGGTCACCTGATACTGTCCTCCCTGATTAGCTCATAACTGTTTTATTTCTCTTTCTGACGTCTGGTGGTCAAACCAAGAGTGTTATAACAGTCCGTCTGGTCAACCCCTCCCCTCTCTCCCTCTCTATTTCTCACTATCCAGATAATGTCACCTCTCCCAGCACTTACTGACTCCTACGCATGAGCCACCTCTCTTTCCATTTTCTGTAAATAGCATCCTCACCCACTGAGCACCGACCAACAGTCCACCCTGGCCTTGACGGTAACGTCCACAGACAGACCGGACTGGACCAAATCTGAACCTATCATAGATGTACAATGTCTTCAGAAAGTATTCAAACCCCTAGAATTTATTCAACATTTTGTTGTGTTACAGCCTGAATTATAAATTGATTGAAATGAGATTGTAACTGTCCAACTACACAAAATATCCCATAATATCAAAGTGGAATTTTTGAATGACTACCTCATCTCTGTGCCCCACACATACAGTTATCTGTAAGGTCTCTCAGTCAATCAGTGAATTTCAAACACAGACTCAACAACAAAGACCAGGGAGGTTTTCCATTGACTCGCAAAGGCAGGCACCTATTGGTAGATAAAAAAAAAATAATTGAAACATCTGCTTCAGTGTCTTTTCCAACAGCCAAATCTACACTGGAGTTGCTGACCAAAATGACATTGATTGTTCCTGAGTGGCCTAATTACAGTTTTGACTTAAAATCGGCCTGACAGATCTTGAATAATATTTATTTTTTTTTTTAAATAAATATTTTATAATCCAGGTGTGCAACGCTCTTAGAGACTTACCTAGAAAGACTCACAGCTGTAATCGCTGCCAAATGTGATTCTAACAGTATTGACTCAGGGGGTTGAATACCTATCTAATCAAAATATATTTGTTTCATTTTCTATTAAAAAAAAGATTTTTCCACTGAGAGTATTTTGTGTAGATCGTTAATATTTTCAACTACTGTTACTTCACTACATTCCTTACAAAAAAATGATGTACTTTACTCCATACATTTTCCTTGACACCCAAAGTACTCATTACATTTTGAATGCTTAGCAGGACAGGAAAATGGTCCAATTCACACACTTATCAACAGAACCTCCCTGGTTATCCCTACTGCCTCTGATCTGGCAGACTCACTAAACACACACGCTTTGTTTGTAAATTATGTCTGAATGTTGGAGTGTGCCCCTGGCTATCCGTAAATAAAAAATAAAAACAAATATGGTGCCGTCTGGTTTGCTTAATATAAGGAATTTGAAATTATTTATACTTTTGATACTTAAGTGTATTTTAAACCAAATACTTTTAGACTTTCTTGAATTTTACTGGGTGACTTTTACTTGAGTAAAAGTAAAGATGCCTTCATAGAAAATGACTTAAGTATGACAATTGGGTATTTTTTCCACCACTGGCCATTTCAGGAAGCTTGGTGTAGGTCGCACGTCACTACTTCACAGTAGAGGCATTTGAACACAAAAATTATACATTTCTTATGTGATTTTTGACAGAAATGCCTTATGGCAAACTCTCTAGGTTTCTTCCTAGGTTTTGGCCTTTCTAGGGAGTTTTTCCTAGCCACCGTGCTTCTACACCTGCATTGCTTGCTGTTTGGGGTTTTAGGCTGGGTTTCTGTACAGCACTTGAGATATTAGCTGATGTACGAAGGGCTATATAAAATAAACTTGATTGATTGATGGAACATGTTAAATTTCATGTGCCTTAATAACAAACGTGTATGCCATCTGTAAATACGAATAACATTGTTAAATTCCGAGCCTAGTTGGTTTAGTCACGAAAAAAAGACAGGAACCTCCACGCTAGCCATGACTGGCTGAGATAATGGATGGGCTGGACATGCCGAGAGATGAGTTCAGATTGGTCTGCCATGTAGCATGCTTCTGTCTATAACATGAGCTGCTCAGTATGTGTAGATAATCCTTGCTACTGCAGCTTTTTTGAAAAATATAATGGAGAACTGCAAAAGTGTTGATACGGCTCTCAACATCGCTGCCCTGAATTTAACAGGCGCTATCGACAAAGATCGACAAAACATTTTCCATTGAACCAGACATTGTAGAGTCTTCTGATGACAATGATGGTGTTGTTGTCACGGAAGAAGTTGACCGAGTTTTGAAAGCAGTGGAATCCCCAGTGGAAGCAGAGTATGATTGCAAATGTGGAGGGAGACAAAAAGAGATCACAGAAGGCTGTTGTATAACATTTTCCGACAAGATAGACCTGCCAAAGGGGGCAGAGTTGCAATCTACTGTAGAGATAGCCTGCAGAGTTCTGTCATACTGTCCAGGTCTGTACCCAAACAATTCGAGAATCTACTTTTAAAAATCCACCTTTCCAGAAACAAGTCTCTCACCGCTGCCGCTTGTTATAGACCCCCTTCAGCTCCCAGCTGTGCCCTGGACACCATATGTGAATTGATTGCCCCCCATCTATCTTCACAGTTCGTACTGTTAGGTGATCTAAACTGGGACATGCCCGCCCCCCGCTTCTCATTCACCCAAATCCAGACAGCTGATGTTCTAAAAGAGCTGCAAAATCTGGATCCCTACATATCAGCAGGGCTAGACAATCTGGACCCTCTCTTTCTAAAATTATCCGCTGAAAATTGTTGCAGGTATATTTCACTGGTCATCCCCAAAGCCAACACTTACGTTGGTCGCCTTTCCTTCCAGTTCTCTGCTGCCAATGACTGGAACGAATTGTAAAAAGAAATCACTGAAGCTGGAGTCTTATATCTCCCTCTCTAACTTTAAGCATCAGCTGTCAGAGCAGTTTACGATCACTGTACCTGTACACAGCCAAACTACCTCATCCCCATATTGTTACTTATCCTCTTGCTCTTTTTCACCCCAGCATCTCTACTTGCACATCTACCACTCCAGTGTTAATCCTAAATTGTAATTATTTCACCACTTTGGCCTATTTATTGCCTTACCTCCCTACTCTTCTACATTTGCACACACTGTACATAGATTTTTCCACTGTGTTATTGACTGTACGTTTATGTGTAACTCTGTGTTGTTGTTTCTGTCGCACTGCTTTGCTTTATTTTGGCCAGGCCGCATTTGTAAATGAGAACTTGTTCTCAACTGGCCTACCTGGTTAAATAAAGGTGAAATAAAAAAAAAAGGTATAAAAAAAGGTACCCATGACGTAATTCCGCTACCGTAATTCCTTTACAGGTGTACATCCACTGTACTGTAGTTCAATAACCAAAATAGATTTTTTTCAAACTCAAGGTGTCATGTCATAGCTGACACACCATTCTTGGTAAATGTGGTTGCATAAAAACCTGAGGGAGATTTTACCTTAATTCCTTTACCGGCTTTACTGGCTCCAGGTCATCTACAAGTCTCTACTAGGTAAAGCCCTGCCTTATCTCAGCTCACTGGTCACCATAGCAGCACCCACCCGTAGCACTCGCTCCAGCAGGTATATCTCACTAGTCACCCCAAGGCCAATTCTTCCTTTGGTCGCCTTTCCTTCCAGTTCTCTGCTGCCAATGACTGGAACGAACTGCAAAAATCACTGAAGCTAGAGACTCATATCTCCCTCACTAGCTTTAAGCACCAGCTGTCAGAGCAGCTCACAGATCACTGCACCTGTACATAGCCCATCTGGAAATAGCCCATCCAACTACCTCATCCCCATACTGTATTTATTTATTTTGCACCCCAGTATCTCTACTGGCACATTCATCTTCTGCACATCAATCACTCCAGTGTCTAATTGGTATATTGTAATTACTTTGCCACCATGGCCTATTTATTGCCTTACCTCCCTTATCTTACGTCATTTGCACACACTGTATATAGATTTTCTTCAAATGTATTACTGACTGTATGTTTTGTTTATTCCATGTGTAACTCTGTGTTGCTGTATGTGTCAAACTGCTTTGCTTTATTATTGGCCAGGTCGCAGTTGTAAATGAGAAATTGTTCTCAACTAGCCTACCTGGTTAAATAAAGGTGAAATATATTTTAAAAAATTCTAAATACCAAAGTTTGCATCTGCACAGTTCTTCCACTAAATTAGTTTTTGTACATTTTTCTGTGGAAATGGTTTGTTAAAACAAAATGTATGCCATCTAAAATCTGTTTTTTGTTGGCATACATTTTAAAGTGAAAAAACGGAGTCAAGTAGTAATTCCGTTAACGTGGAATTGCCACCAACCGAACTCTGTACAGCCTTAACTAAAGGGATAAGGCCAGAAGATGACCAGACAGTTTCATATCCTGATCTCAGATCTTGTATGTGTTTTAGTCAACTACTCTGACCATCGTTGTGATGAATATCATTGTGATGAATGTCATTGTCAACTACTATGTCATACATGGCAGTATCGTGCTCCTATAGCGTACGTGTTTGGTGTTTTATTCACAATGAAACTAACAATTGTAAATTCATGTAAACATTATATGATATGATATTTCTACTCAGCATCCCTGTCCAACATATCAACAGCACCCTGCTGCTGCTGTAGATAACCAACTGCCACTTGTGTGATAATGAATTTGAAAAAATACTTTAGAATTCAGCTCACTTTTCACTTTCTATGTTTCTGCAATTAAAGGACATTTGCTGCAATCCTTCCCCTGTCCATCTCAATACCTAAATCTGTTGTCTACAAATACTTACCAATAAATAACTCAACATTCTCTCCACAGATGTCAATGTCTTCAGTATGACCTTCACACTATTTGTCCAGTTATGCTATACACTGCATAGAGGTACTTAATTTAAAACCAGACAAATCACTGTCTGCATGCACGCAGACAGAGAGACTCAGAGACAACCTTAGACCTTGAGGCTGGAGGTGCAGGGGTGAATGTAGAGAGGGTCCTCCACTTAGGCCCACCTGTCTGTCTGCGGTCAATCCCTCTGGGTCTGAGTCAGAGTGGACAGAAGGCATACACCATTACCTAACCTATTCCCTCTCACTGCTAAACTCAGGCCCCATGCAGCAGAAAACCCACAACATCAGCGCCATGATCAATACCCGCATCATCAGCGCCAGGATCAATACCCGCATCATCACCTCCAGGTCATCACCCGCATCATCACCTCCAGGTCATCACCCGCATCATCACCTCCAGATCAACACCCGCATCAGCACCGCCAGATCATCACCCGCATCATCACCGCCAGATCATCACCCGCATCATCACCGCCAGATCATCACCCGCATCATCACCTCCAGATCATCACCCGCATCATCACCTCCAGATCAACACCCCCAGATCAACACCCCCATCAACACCCCCAGATCATCACCTCCAGATCAACACCCACATCATCACCTCCAGATCAACACCCACATCATCACCTCCAGATCAACACCCACATCATCACCTCCAGATCAACACCCACATCATCACCTCCAGATCAACACCCACATCATCACCTCCAGATCAACACCCACATCATCACCTCCAGATCAACACCCACATCATCACCTCCAGATCAACACCCACATCATCACCTCCAGATCAACACCCACATCATCACCTCCAGATCAACACCCACATCATCACCTCCAGATCAACACCCACATCATCACCTCCAGATCAACACCCACATTAACACCCAGATCAACACCCACATTAACACCCACATCATCACCTCCAGATCAACACCCACATCATCACCTCCAGATCAACACCCACATCATCACCTCCAGATCAACACCCACATCATCACCTCCAGATCAACACCCACATCATCACCTCCAGATCAACACCCACATCATCACCTCCAGATCAACACCCACATCATCACCTCCAGATCAACACCCACATCATCACCTCCAGATCAACACCCACATCATCACCTCCAGATCAACACCCACATCATCACCTCCAGATCAACACCCACATCATCACCTCCAGATCAACACCCACATCATCACCTCCAGATCATCACCCACATCATCACCTCCAGATCATCACCCACATCATCACCTCCAGATCATCACCCACATCATCACCTCCAGATCATCACCCACATCATCACCTCCAGATCAACACCCACATCATCACCTCCAGATCAACACCCACATCATCACCTCCAGATCAACACCCACATCATCACCTCCAGATCAACACCCACATCATCACCTCCAGATCATCACCTCCAGATCATCACCTCCAGATCATCACCTCCAGATCATCACCTCCAGATCATCACCCCCAGATCATCACCCCCAGATCATCACCCACAGATCAACACCCCCAGATCAACACCCCCATCATCACCCCCAGATCAACACCCACATCATCACCTCCAGATCAACACCCACATCATCACCTCCAGATCAACACCCACATCATCACCTCCAGATCAACACCCACAGATCATCACCTCCAGATCATCACCCCCAGATCATCACCCACAGATCATCACCCCCAGATCACCACCTCCAGATCACCACCTCCAGATCACCACCTCCAGATCACCACCTCCAGATCACCACCTCCAGATCACCACCCACAACATCACCTCCAGATCACCACCCACAACATCACCTCCAGATCACCACCCACAACATCACCTCCAGATCAACACCCACAACATCACCTCCAGATCAACACCCACAACATCACCTCCAGATCAACACCCACAACATCACCTCCAGATCAACACCCACAACATCACCTCCAGATCAACACCCACAACATCACCTCCAGATCAACACCCACAACATCACCTCCAGATCAACACCCACAACATCACCTCCAGATCAACACCCACAACATCACCTCCAGATCAACACCCACAACATCACCTCCAGATCAACACCCACAACATCACCTCCAGATCAACACCCACATCATCACCTCCAGATCAACACCCACATCATCACCTCCAGATCATCACCTCCAGATCATCACCTCCAGATCATCACCTCCAGATCATCACCTCCAGATCATCACCTCCAGATCATCACCTCCAGATCATCACCTCCAGATCATCACCCACAGATCATCACCCACAGATCACCACCCACAGATCATCACCCACAGATCACCACCCACAGATCACCACCTCCAGATCACCACCTCCAGATCACCACCTCCAGATCAACACCCACAACATCACCTCCAGATCAACACCCACAACATCACCTCCAGATCAACACCCACAACATCACCTCCAGATCAACACCCACAACATCACCTCCAGATCAACACCCACAACATCACCTCCAGATCAACACCCACAACATCACCTCCAGATCAACACCCACAACATCACCTCCAGATCAACACCCACAACATCACCTCCAGATCAACACCCACAACATCACCTCCAGATCAACACCCACAACATCACCTCCAGATCAACACCCACAACATCACCTCCAGATCAACACCCACAACATCACCTCCAGATCAACACCCACATCATCACCTCCAGATCAACACCCACATCATCACCTCCAGATCAACACCCACAACATCACCTCCAGATCAACACCCACAACATCACCTCCAGATCAACACCCACAACATCACCTCCAGATCAACACCCACAACATCACCCACAGATCAACACCCCCATCAACACCCCCATATCAACACCCACATCATCACCTCCAGATCAACACCCACATCATCACCTCCAGATCAACACCCACATCATCACCTCCAGATCAACACCCACATCATCACCTCCAGATCAACACCCACATCATCACCTCCAGATCAACACCCACATCATCACCTCCAGATCAACACCCACATCAACACCCACATCATCACCTCCAGATCAACACCCACAGATCATCACCTCCAGATCATCACCCCCAGATCATCACCCACAGATCATCACCCACAGATCATCACCTCCAGATCATCACCTCCAGATCATCACCTCCAGATCATCACCTCCAGATCATCACCTCCAGATCATCACCTCCAGATCACCACCTCCAGATCACCACCTCCAGATCACCACCTCCAGATCACCACCTCCAGATCACCACCTCCAGATCACCACCTCCAGATCACCACCTCCAGATCACCACCCACAACATCACCTCCAGATCAACACCCACAACATCACCTCCAGATCAACACCCACAACATCACCTCCAGATCAACACCCACAACATCACCTCCAGATCAACACCCACAACATCACCTCCAGATCAACACCCACAACATCACCTCCAGATCAACACCCACAACATCACCTCCAGATCAACACCCACATCATCACCTCCAGATCAACACCCACATCATCACCTCCAGATCAACACCCACAACATCACCTCCAGATCAACACCCACAACATCACCTCCAGATCAACACCCACAACATCACCTCCAGATCAACACCCACAACATCACCTCCAGATCAACACCCACAACATCACCTCCAGATCAACACCCACAACATCACCTCCAGATCAACACCCACAACATCACCTCCAGATCAACACCCACAACATCACCTCCAGATCAACACCCACAACATCACCTCCAGATCAACACCCACAACATCACCTCCAGATCAACACCCACAACATCACCTCCAGATCAACACCCACAACATCACCTCCAGATCAACACCCACAACATCACCTCCAGATCAACACCCACAACATCACCTCCAGATCAACACCCACAACATCACCTCCAGATCAACACCCACAACATCACCTCCAGATCAACACCCACAACATCACCGCCAGGATCAACACCCACAACATCACCGCCAGGATCAACACCCACAACATCACCGCCAGGATCAACACCCACATCATCACCTCCAGATCAACACCCACAACATCACAGATTGAAATTCTGAACTTGCTCTGCCAGCAAAGATTCACTTATCTTCAGTGAGATCGTAATTGTTTCACTATCAGAGATAAAAGTGGCTTAATGATTATATCAATACAGGGATATATTGCCTACATTTCATAGATAATGTTCATGTGCATTGGTGCCATGAAAAGGAGTCGCCACGAAAAGAGGTAAATGAGGATATGTCTGTTTTCAGGTCACAAAATGAATACAGGGCGAACGTGTTAAGGCTAAATTGTAATTATTTTGCCTCTATGGCCTATTTATTGCCTTACCTCCCTACTCATCTACATTTGCACACACACTGTATTCAGATTTTTCTATTGTGTTATTAACTGTATGTTTGTTTTACTCCATGTGTTTACTCCATTTGTTTTACTCCATGTGTCGAACTGCTTTGCTCTATCTTGGCCAGGACGCAGTTGTAAATGAGAACTTGTTCTCAACTGGCCTACCTGGTTAAATAAAGGTGAATTAAAAATAAAATAATTAAATTGTGCATCTAAGGATTCTCAGCTCTTGCTGATCCAAAAAGTGATAGTGTGACTGTTAATGCAAACATTATGACAGAGCATGGTTGTGTTACCTTCTAAAGAGACAAGAGTCTAAATCCCATAGACATATTCTAATGACAAATCCTTATAGGGTGCACCCAGATGCAGGATTTACTTTGAATGGGAATATCACTTCCACTTATTCTATGGCTGTGTGTGCAAGAGTATTCTAGAGTGTTCAAGAACTCTGCTGGTGATTCTCTCAGCGGAGTAACTGTTTGATAACTTTGGGTTTTGTGTGAGGAAGACATTTTGGATTAGAAGAGCTACTCCCATCACATCTTAGAATGCTGTTGGTTATGTCTGCTGTTGGCTTCACTGCAATTTAGACAATAGGGGGATAAAAGCATTTGTGATATGCAGACGGCTGTTTGAAAGGAAATGAAAAGGAGCCTACAACAAAAAACTTCAAAGATTAGCCTCCTGCTGAAATTGACAGTTTCTTTTGTGCAGCCTACCTGGGCGTCGAGAAAAATGCCATGCTTGATGTTCTAAGGCGATGAATTAAGAAGTTGGATGCAATTTTTCATACTCCGCTCTTTTCAGCGTCTGTTCATAATCTGATTTCAAAGGATGTTTGGGAAGTGTGTTAAGTAGACGTGAAGTCCATTAATTGAGACGTGACACCAACTGAAAATTGGGTACCTAAAGTAACATTTATTTAGGCTACCTAAAATATATATATATATATATATATATCTCCTTTTTAAAAACAATGTCATTATTTTTACTGACCTTGTTTTAATTGCAATTTCCTTCCCTCTTTTCCTCTCTCTGGGGAGTTCATCTCTTCCACTGTTGTTCTGTGTTAAATTACACTAGTTAGTAAAAAACATGACATCAATACCATTTAGGTGGTTGATTTGTTATGAATTTAGACCATTTGGTCTGTACTCCATAAAATATGTCATGTGCAATAATGTTTTACAACCAAGCTTGAAGTACCCTGAACAACAGTTGCCATCAAGCTTGACTCATTAGACTATGAAAAATTATTGCACAGACCACACTTTACTATCAGTTTGCAGTCCAAATAAACCACTTCATCCATCAAGTTGTTGGACTGTTTGTTCAGCACTGAGTGAGTGAGTGAGTGAGTGAGTGAGTGAGTGAGTGAGTGAGTGAGTGAGTGAGTGAGTGAGTGAGTGAGTGAGTGAGTGAGTGAGTGAGTGAGTGAGTGAGTGAGTGAGTGAGTGACAGAGAGAGCGACAGAGACAGCTAAATACCTGCCACACCATGGGGTCGAGAGTAGCTGTTTGAGTTGGACCGCAGAGTGAAGGAAAAGCAGCCTACAAGTGCTCAGCATATGTGGGAACTCCTTCAAGACTGTTGGAAAAGCATTCCAGGTGAAGCTGGTCGAGAGAATGCCAAGCGTGTGCAAAGCTGTCATCAAGGCAAAGGGTGGCTACTTTGAAGAATCTCGAATATAAAATATATTTTGATATGTTTAACACTTTTGTGTTACTACTTGATTCCATATGTGTCTTCACTATTATTCTACAATGTAGAAAATAGTAAAAATAAAGAAAAACCCTTGAATGAGTAGCTGTGTCCAAACAGTTGACTGATACTGTGTATATATATATATATATATATATATATATATATATATATATATATATATATATATATATATAGTACTGCTCTAGGAATATAATTATTGTTTGCATAACCTTATATACTATTATGTATTGATAGTAATGTGCACTGCAGAAAACACCAGAAGAAGAATTATCATAGTGAATTAATATAATGTTTGTTTCAATTAATCCCATAAGGAATGGGTTGCCAACTGGCGATTTGACACGAAAATAAAATGTAATTCATTCATTCATTAAAATTTCATTCAGAATCCTAAAGGTTGAAGCCGACAGTTTATGATTAAACACAAACAATTACATCCCCAGCAGCCTGGATCTCTCCTCTCCTCTCCCCCCACTCAACTCAACTGGTTTATTATTCACGGACCTCAAGAGAACTCACAACACACATTCGGTCACGCACGCACGTACACACACAGCATCAACAACTTCAACATACCTATAAGCCAAGTGGGTGCTACACATTTGTCGAGAATAAATGTAGTTTTCCCCAATATAATGTAGTCTAAAGTGCTTTGAGTACCTGGAGGAATAAGCCAATGTAAATGTCCTTGTAAAAGACTGTTGTTCCAGAGTTACACTGGACTCACATATTCGACCCCGCTGATACCCCTTTAACCGCCTTAACTTAGAAAATATGCTTCTTGCATTGAAAATAGACAGCTCTCCAGCTAGTTCTCCTCTGCACTACATAGCATGAAAAATCAACGGCTGCCTTGGATTAATTGAAAAGAGAAGTACTGTACATTCAAAGTGTCTAATGGAATATAGGAAAGCGCTTCTCTCTCCCAGCACATGAATCCAGGCCAGAGCCTGAGCACCCAGCTACTGAGTCAGACTTTCCATTCCTTCTTATGACTAAGAGGGTTTATATCGCCACACAGACGACAGGGGGGGAGGGGGTGGGCTGGTGTATTATATCTCCACAGAGCAGAGGGTGGGGGGGTGGTGGTTTATATCTCCACACACACAGACGGGACGGGGGGGGGGGGGGGGGGGGGGGGCTGGTGTATTATATCTCCACAGAGCAGAGGGTGCAAGTGCAGTGGTTTATATCTCCACAGAGCAGAGGGTGGGGGGGGATGGTTTATATCTCCACAGAGCAGAGGGTGGGGGGGGGGTGGTTTATATCTCCACAGAGCAGAGGGTGCAAGTGCAGTTGTTTATATCTCCACAGAGCAGAGGGTGCAAGTGCAGTGGTTTATATCTCCACAGAGCAGTGGGTGGGGGGGGTGGCGGTTTATATCTCCACAGAGCAGAGGGTAGGGGGGGGTAGTGGTTTATATCTCCACAGAGCAGAGGGTGGGGGGGTAGTGGTTTATATCTCCACAGAGCAGAGGGTGGGGGGGGTGGTTTATATCTCCGCAGAGGGTGGGGGGGGGGGGTGGTTTATATCTCCACAGAGCAGAGGGTGGGGGGGGTGGCGGTTTATATCGCCACAGAGCAGAGGGTGGGGGGGGGTAGTGGTTTATATCTCCACAGAGCAGAGGGTGGGGGGGTAGTGGTTTATATCTCCACAGAGCAGAGGGTGGGGGGGTAGTGGTTTATATCTCCACAGAGCAGAGGGTGGGGGGGTGGTGGTTTATATCTCCACAGAGCAGAGGGTGGGGGGGGGGGGTGGTTTATATCTCCACAGAGCAGAGGGTGGGTGGTGGTGGTTTATATCTCCACAGAGCAGAGGGTGGGGGGTAGGGGTTTATATCTCCACAGAGCAGAGGGTGGGGGGGGGTGGTTTATATCTCCACAGAGCAGAGGGTGGGGGGTAGTGGTTTATATCTCCACAGAGTAGAGGGTGGGGGGGTAGTGGTTTATATCTCCACAGAGCAGAGGGTGGGGGGGTAGTGGTTAATATCTCCACAGAGCAGAGGGTGGGGGGGGGGGGGGGTTTATATCTCCACAGAACAGAGGGTGGGGGGGGGTTATATCTCCACAGAGATGAGGGTGGGGGGGTAGTGGTTTACATCTCCACAGAGATGAGGGTGGGGGGGTAGTGGTTTACATCTCCACAGAGATGAGGGTGGGGGGGGGGTAGTGGTTTATATCTCCACAGAGATGAGGGTGGGGGGGTAGTGGTTTACATCTCTACAGAGCAGAGCATGGGGGGGGGGGGTAATATCTCAAAAGGCTAAAATGCTGAGTCTCTGTGGATTCATGTCAGCCATCGTAAGTTTGGTGATGGGGTGACAGCCAGTTTATAGCCAGTCTGGGGCTGGAGGATGATCAATGTGCTCAGGGCATGCTGCCATAAATGACCCAGAGAGCAGTAATGTCACCACACAAAGCCCCAACCCAGTCTGTATCACACTGATGGAGAGAGAGGCCAGATAACAGAAACAGTACCCAAACGCTTTTGCACAGTGCCCCCCTCCATTAAGGTCTCTCGAGTGGCGCAGCAGTCTAAGGCATTGCATCTCAGTGCAAGAGGCATCACTACAGTCCCTTGTTCGATTCCAAGCTGTAACTGACTTGCCTAGTTAAATAAAGGTTCAATTAAAACATTTACAAAATAAATACATCACCTTTTTTCTTTTTACAAAAATTCTGTTTTTTTAAATAATTTTCTTGTGACCAGCAATGTTTCTAAGGACAACCCAGTCTTAAGCCACAACCCCAGAAGGACTGGCTGAGAGCCACCATGTGGTAATCACTGGAGTGGACCACATAACATTGTGACCCCCAACAGTGGATATAATACCATCAGAGTGAGCCAACTTGTATCATCTAGACTTTCAAATCAGGCCATCCAAATGAGGCTGTAGTTAGACAATGAGAAACCAGTAATCTATCACAAATCTTTGTCTATCTATTCAATTCAGCAGACTTTATTGACATGGCCAGTTAAATTACTTACATTGTCAAAATACACTTATAACAACAGTAGTGGGAGTAACAGCAATAAGACATCAATAATAATAATAATAGTAGCAGTAGTGGAAATGGTATTAATATTATCAGCAACAACAATAGCTCTCCCTCTGTGCTGTTAAGACAGCACAGCAGTACCATAGACAAGAGAGGGGAAAGGGGGCTGGAGTGCAGGGACATGGCACATACCTCTACGATGGTGACTTTGGCTGCCTTGCACATGGGCTGATTGAAGTTCCTAGCTGTTTTCCTAGACACACACAAAGAGAGACAGAGAGATGACGTTAGCTCACAATAGTGTTGCACGGTATACAAAACTGCTGTACTTTATCAATACTAGAACATGAAATACTTTTCAGCACTATAATTTTTGATACTTTCGATACTTCTGTCAAATGTGTCACGTCATATAAGGATTTAGAGGAAGGAGTCTGTCTAGTAACTTGTCTGAATCTCCTCAAGGGGGCAGTAATAAACTAGCCAAATTACTAGCGCTTGCAGCTGACACCGCAAGCCACTTTTGAGAAGCAAGCGGAAACATCATACCTCCACACCAGCAACTTGTTGATAAAACTGGCTGTAGAAGCGAACAATGGGAATACTTTGATTACAGAGCAGACGAGGACCAGCCCAACAAAACCAATTAAGCAAAATGTGTTACAAAATAGTGCAGTGCAAGCGATGCTTAGTTCCAAAATAACAAAGAAGCTATTTTATGACATTTGCATTGTAACATTGTCATTATTCTACTAAATTTGAAAAAAGAAAAAATTGTAACAATGACAAACATACACTGAGTGTACAAAACATTAGGAACACCTGCTCTTTCCATGACAGACTGACCAGGTGAATCCAGGTGAAAGATATGATCCCTCATTGATGTCACCTGTTAAATCCACTTCAATCAGTGTAGATGAAGGGGAGAAGAAAGGTTGAATAAGGATGTTTGAGCCTTGAGACAATTGAGACATGGATTGTGTATGTGTGCCGTTCAGAGGGTGAATGGGCAACATAAAAAATGTAAGTGCCTTTGAACGGGGTATAGTAGTAGGTGCAAAGCTGCTGGGTTTTACACACTCAACAGTATCCCGTGTGTATCAAGAATGGTCCACCACTCAAAGAACCTCCAGCCAACTTCACACAACTGTGGGAAACATAGAATGCTTTTGCATCCCTGTGGAATGCTTGACACCTTGTAGAGTCCATGCCCTGTCGCATTGAGGCTGTTCTGAGGGGAAAAGTGAGGGTGCAGCTCAATATAAGGAAGGTGTTCCTAATGTTTTGTACACTCAGTGTAGAAGCTTCTGACAGGCGCTTCAAAGTGTGTGTGTCGTTTTGGAACTAAACTATTCATGTAATACATTAAAATGATTTAGCTGTAATGAATCCTAGGTCTAACGAATGCCATTTGACCCAATATTATGACCATAGATGAGCAAATTAACCCCGATATGTATCAAATAACATTTTAAAAACAGTTTTGTCTGCTCAGTCTCTGATATGGTTTTGCATAAGGAACATTTGAGGTATTCTTCTACTATTTAATATGGTGTTTTATTTTTACATTAAATTGAATATAGAATATAATATATTTTATTTGTTGTACCAGTTAACAATATTATGTTTTAAAAAATAAAGCTCAATGGTTATTCTGTGACTTTAGCTAATACGCATTTTTTTGTTGCTGTGGTATCGATTTCAGTATCGACTATCGTTTTGGTACTGAGTATCGTTTTGGTATCATGATACTAAACCTGGTATCAGTAGAAGTCAAAAATCGGGTATCGTCCCAACACTCGCTCACAATTGATGGATTCTGGGTTCTGACTTCTAAAACGTGAAATAGGGTTAATTATCAGTTATCCTACTGAAATATTGAGTGCGATGGTTTAGAGGGTAGGAGGAAGGTATTTGGTGGGTGCAATTAAGCTTGGAATGTACTGAGTGAAGGGAAAACGATCACGTGGCAGGCATTGATAAAGGGAGAGAGCCGTGGATTAGTGATGAATGGGGTCGAGGTCAGGTCGGTCACGTTAAGGGAGAAGGAACAGTTAATTGCTCGCGTCACTTAATTTCCTGCCTAGCAACAGAGAAGTAGTGGATGGAGAGAAGGAGGAGATTCCACCCCAAATTGGGGTACATATATCACCACTATTGGAAATGTGTTTTGGTCGGTTCAGCTGTTCGACCCTCTAGGATGAATAAACTTGGTTTGAGCTCTCGTAGTGTCCGTCGAGTTATTTTTCTGATAATTAGAATCTAACACAATCATTCATCTCAAATAAAATTGCATTTGTCACATGCGTCGAATACAACAGGTATAAACCTTACAGTGAAATGCTTACTTACAAGCAACAGGCAACAAGGGAGCAATACAACAGCGACAGCATTAACATAGAGCAATCATGCAATGTTCTCTTTCTCAAATAAGCAACCATTGTTTCAACACTGACAGTCTTTGCCTGTGAAGTCAAAGGGGATTGTTAGTTGGAAAGCAAATACTGCGCCCCTGTGGTGACAAATTGAATTGCATTTACTAGGACATTTTCAGTGTACAGGAGTGTAAATCATTCAAGGTTGTAAACAAAACAAAAAAACAATATGGGTCCGTTTTGATATGTGGACAGAGTGTTCTTCTAACATCCTGACAGACAAGCGAACTCAGAAGAAAAGCCATTTCAGTTAGACCTAATTCTGATTTATTTTTTAATTTCTGGAGAATGTTCAATCTCTTTAAGCTGTCTATTGTCAATATCTTAATTCAGTCACTGAGCTTAAAGGCTTGTATCTCCTACCATCAATCAATATGGCACTGAGCCAAGCGACCTGCAGGCCCTGACTGCTGCTTATTGTGGTAGCATCACAAAGTGATGAGGAAGGGTTAAACCTGACCTGGCGAAAGCAGTGGTCTAAATCACAGTGGCTTGGGTAAATGTGTGTTAAATGTTTATTCCCATAATACTATTATCATGGCTGTTAAGCCGTAATGTCTTTTCAGCAGCATTACAGTCTTAGTGACAGCAGATTTTCTAAGGGGTACATAAACTCCTAAGGTCATAATAAATGGCACCCTATGCTTTGTGCAGGGATTCAAGGATATCAGGTCATTTTTGGACCCAAAACGAATGATTGACAGACACAGGTGAATGTAATGGTAGCTACCTGAAGACGATGTTCCCGGCCTTGTCAGCCTTCCAGGCCTTGACCAGAGCAAAGTCTCCAGTGATGGCCTTCTCCATGATGTAATACCTGCCATTAAACTCCCGCACCTGCCGAACAATGACATAGCAAGCCATTCAAGAGACAGGACCAGAAGACAGCTGGATATGACAGCATGTTGTGTGTGGTTATAAAGCTAACGGTGTGCCATTTCAGTATGTTAATAATAGCAGTCAGAGATGGAGATGTGTCTTTGTGTCACACGGTGGTGAATGTCAAGAATCCCAGAGAAGTGTTACAAATAGCCCACGTTAACATATGTAGCTTAAGAAACAAGGTCCATGAAGTCAATAATTTGCTAGTAACAGATGACATTAATATTCTGACTATCTCTGAAACGCACTTAGATAATACCTTTGATGATACAGTGGGAGCAATACATGGTTATAAGACCTACAGAAAAGCCAACGGTGGAGGTGTGGCTATTTATATTCAGCACCACATTCCTGTAAAGCTTAGAGAGGATCTCATGTTAAATACTGTTGAAGTAATATGGCTACAGGTTCATCTGCCTCATCTAAAGCCCAGTCTGGTGGGATGCTGCTATAGTCCACCAAGTGCAAACAGTCTGTATCTGGATAACATGTGTGAAATGCTTGATAATGTACGTGATATCAATAAAGAGGTATATTTTCTTTGTGATTTAAATATTGACTGGCTTTCATCAGGCTGCTAATTCAAGAGAAAGCTTCAAACTAACTAGTGCCTGCAACCTGGTTCAGGTTATCAGTCAACCTACCAGAGTAGTTACAAACAGCAGAGGAATTAAATTTTCAACATGTATTGATCACATCTTTACTAACGCTGAAAAAATTTGCTTGAAAGCAGTATCCAAATCCTTCAGATGTAGTGATCACAATATAGTAGCCATATCTAGGAAATGTTCCAAAGGCTGGGCCTAATATAGTGTATAAGAGGTAATGCAATACGTTTTGTAGTGATTCCTATGTTACTGATGTAAAGAATATCTGTTGGTCTGTGGTGTGTAATGAGGTGCAACCAGATGCTGCACTTGACACATTTGTGAAATTGCTTATCCCAGTTACTAATAATCATGAGCCCATTAGGAAAATGACTGTAAAAACTTAAATCCCCATGGATTGATGAGGAATTGAAAAATTGTATGTTTGAGAGGGATGAGGTAAAATAAATGGCAAATAAGTCTGGCTGCACAACCGATTGGCAAACGTACTGCAAATTAAGAAATCATGTGACTAAACTAAATAAAAATAAACTACACTATGAAACAAAGATAAATTACATAAAGAATGATAGTAAAAAGCTTTGGAGCACCCTATAATACATTTTGGGCAAAAAGGCAAACTCCGCTCCATCATTCATTGAATCAGATGGCTTATTCATCACAAAACCCACTGATATTGCCAACTAATTTAATGATTTTTTTAATTGGTAAAATTAGCAAATGCAGGCATGACAAAACCCATCCAAGAATATCTGACCAAATTATGAAAGACAAGCACTGTAATTTTGAATTCCGTAAAGTGTGGAAGAGGTGAAAAAAGTGTTGTCTATTAACAACTGACAAGCACCCAGGGTCTGACAACTTGGATGGAAAATTACTGAGGAAAATAGCAGATGATATTGCCACTTCTATTTGCCATATATTCAATTTAATCCTACTAGAAAGCGTGTGCCCTCAGGCCTGGAGGAAAGCAAAAGTTATTTCCCTATCCAAGGATAGTAAGGCCCCCTTTACTGGCTCAAATGGCCGACCAATCCGCCTGTTACCAACCCTTTGTAAACTTTTTGAAAAAAAGTGTGTTTGACCAGATACAATGCTATTTTACAGTAAACAAATTGACAACTGACTTTCAGCACGCTTATACGGAAGGACATTCAACAAGCACTGAAGGTACACAAATGACTGATGATTGCCTGAGAGAAATTGATGATAAAAAGATTGTGGGCTGTTTGGTTAGACGAAAAAACGTATGTGTTATGGATTTACAACCGCTGCTATATTGTGGATAAAGAGTTACCTGTCTAACAGAACACAGATCGCTTTCTTTAATGGACGCATCTCCAACATAATCGAGGTAGAATCAGGAATTCCCCAGGACAGCTGTCTAGGCCCAAAACTTTTTCAATCTTTACTAATGACATGCCACTGGCTTTGAGTAAAGCCAGCATGTCTATGTATTCGAATGACTCAACACTATACAGGTCACTACTACAGCGACTGAAATTACTAACACTTAACAAAGAGCTGAACCTGGACTATTGTTCAGTCGTGTAGTCAGACACCCATGCATACCCCGCAAGACATGCCACCAGAGGTCTCTTCACAGTCCCCAAGTCCAGAACAGACTATGGGAGGCGCACAGTACTACATAAAGCAATGACTACATAGAACTCTATTCCACATTAAGTAACTCCTGCCAGCAGTAAAATTTGATTGAAAAAAACTAATAAAAATACACCTTATGGAACAGCGGGGACTGTGAAGCAACACAAACATAAGCACAGACATGCATACAAACGCACAATAACATACGCACTATACACATGGATTTTGTGTTGTGGATATGTGGTAGTAGAGTAGGGGCCTAAGGGCACACACTTAATGTTTTAAAAAATGTATAACTGCCTTAATTTTGCTGGATCCTAGGAAGAGTAGCTGCTGCCTTGGCAGGAACTAAATGGGGATCCATAATAAACCCCAGGAAGAGTAGCTGCTGCCTTGGCAGGAACTAAATGGGGATCCATAATAAACCCCAGGAAGAGTAGCTGCTGCCTTGGCAGGAACTAAATGGGGATGCCTAATAAATACAAATGTGGTGCTAGAAACAACATGGTGGAAGAGGCTGGGGTCTGACCTCTCTCTGTTCGCTGGCGATGGCGATAGTTCCGTCTTTGTTGTATTTGATGGGGGAGCCACCCTCCTGGATGAGGGTACCGTAGCCTGTAGCTGTGAAGAAGGCAGGAACACCCGCACCCCCTGCTCTGATCCTCTCTGCTAGGGTACCCTGGAGGACAGAGGTCATCAATGGCATCATTACTCAAAATCACTGAACCTGGACGTTCAAAACCTCCACCACTAATGCATCTCACTCCCAATAAGTAGAATGGGAAAACTAGTAAAGCAATGAAGTGTGTGTTCGCGTGCGTGTTACCTGTGGCGTTAGCTCCACCTCCAGCTCCCCAGACAGGTACTGCCTCTCAAACTCAACGTTCTCTCCCACATAGGAGGAGATCATCCTCTTGATCTGTTTGGTCTGTAGGAGCAGACCAAGCCCAAAGTTATCCACCCTGCAGGGAGACAAGACAAGTTACAACACACAGGTTACTATGCACAGGTTACTAAGCACTCACACAGTATTGCAACACCTTTAAAAAAAAATAAAGGTTTGTTGTGTTATTCATGGTCTAGCTACTGTGGCGGTGTCGTTTCCGGCTCAGTGAATAAGCTACTGTGGCGGTGTCGTTTCCGGCTCAGTGAATAAGCTACTGTGGCGGTGTCGTTTCCGGCTCAGTGAATAAGCTACTGTGGCGGTGTTGTTTCCGGCTCAGTGAATAAGCTACTGTGGCGGTGTTGTTTCCGGCTCAGTGAATAAGCTACTGTGGCGGTGTCGTTTCCGGCTCAGTGAATAAGCTACTGTGGCGGTGTCGTTTCCGGCTCAGTGAATAAGCTACTGTGGCGGTGTCGTTTCCGGCTCAGTGAATAAGCTACTGTGGCGGTGTCGTTTCCGGCTCAGTGAATAAGCTACTGTGGCGGTGTCGTTTCCGGCTCAGTGAATAAGCTACTGTGGCGGTGTCGTTTCCGGCTCAGTGAATAAGATACTGTGGCGGTGTCGTTTCCGGCTCAGTGAATAAGATACTGTGGCGGTGTCGTTTCCGGCTCAGTGAATAAGCTACTGTGGCGGTGTTGTTTCCGGCTCAGTGAATAAGCTACTGTGGCGGTGTTGTTTCCGGCTCAGTGAATAAGCTACTGTGGCGGTGTTGTTTCCGGCTCAATGAATAAGCTACTGTGGCGGTGTTGTTTCCGGCTCAGTGAATAAGCTACTGTGGCGGTGTTGTTTCCGGCTCAGTGAATAAGCTACTGTGGCGGTGTTGTTTACACGTCAGTGAATAAGCTACTGTGGTGGTGTTGTTTACACGTCAGTGAATAAGCTACTGTGGTGGTGTTGTTTACACGTCAGTGAATAAGCTACTGTGGTGGTGTTGTTTAAGGCTCAGTGAATAAGCTACTGTGGTGGTGTTGTTTCCGGCTCAGTGAATAAGCTACTGTGGTGATGTTGTTTCCGGCTCAGTGAATAAGCTACTGTGGTGGTGTTGTTTCCGGCTCAGTGAATAAGCTACTGTGGTGGTGTTGTTTAAGGCTCAGTGAATAAGCTACTGTGGTGGTGTTGTTTAAGGCTCAGTGAATAAGCTACTGTGGTGGTGTTGTTTCCGGCTCAGTGAATAAGCTACTGTGGTGGTGTTGTTTACACGTCAGTGAATAAGCTACTGTGGTGGTGTTGTTTCCGGCTCAGTGAATAAGCTACTGTGGTGGTGTTGTTTCCGGCTCAGTGAATAAGCTACTGTGGTGGTGTTGTTTACGGCTCAGTGAATAAGCTACTGTGGTGGTGTTGTTTCCGGCTCAGTGAATAAGCTACTGTGGTGGTGTTGTTTACACGTCAGTGAATAAGCTACTGTGGTGGTGTTGTTTCCGGCTCAGTGAATAAGCTACTGTGGTGGTGTTGTTGTTTCCGGCTCAGTGAATAAGCTACTGTGGTGGTGTTGTTGTTTCCGGCTCAGTGAATAAGATACTGTGGTGGTGGTGTTGTTTCCGGCTCAGTGAATAAGCTACTGTGGTGGTGTTGTTGTTTACACATCAGTGAATAAGCTACTGTGGTGGTGTTGTTGTTTACACATCAGTGAATAAGCTACTGTGGTGGTGTTGTTTCCGGCTCAGTGAATAAGCTACTGTGGTGGTGGTGTTGTTTCCGGCTCAGTGAATAAGCTACTGTGGTGGTGTTGTTTCCGGCTCAGTGAATAAGCTACTGTGGTGGTGTTGTTGTTTCCACATCAGTGAATAAGCTACTGTGGTGTTGTTGTTTCCACATCAGTGAATAAGCTACTGTGGTGGTGTTGTTTCCACATCAGTGAATAAGCTACTGTGGTGGTGTTGTTTCCACATCAGTGAATAAGCTACTGTGGTGGTGTTGTTTCCACATCAGTGAATAAGCTACTGTGGTGGTGTTGTTTCCACATCAGTGAATAAGCTACTGTGGTGGTGTTGTTTCCACATCAGTGAATAAGCTACTGTGGTGGTGTTGTTTCCACATCAGTGAATAAGCTACTGTGGTGGTGTTGTTTCCACATCAGTGAATAAGCTACTGTGGTGGTGTTGTTTCCACATCAGTGAATAAGCTACTGTGGTGGTGTTGTTTCCGGCTCAGTGAATAAGCTACTGTGGTGGTGTTGTTTCCGGCTCAGTGAATAAGCTACTGTGGTGGTGTTGTTTCCGGCTCAGTGAATAAGCTACTGTGGTGGTGTTGTTTCCGGCTCAGTGAATAAGCTACTGTGGTGGTGTTGTTTCCGGCTCAGTGAATAAGCTACTGTGGTGGTGTTGTTTCCGGCTCAGTGAATAAGCTACTGTGGTGGTGTTGTTTCCGGCTCAGTGAATAAGCTACTGTGGTGGTGTTGTTTCCGGCTCAGTGAATAAGCTACTGTGGTGGTGTTGTTTCCGGCTCAGTGAATAAGCTACTGTGGTGGTGTTGTTTCCGGCTCAGTGAATAAGCTACTGTGGTGGTGTTGTTTCCGGCTCAGTGAATAAGCTACTGTGGTGGTGTTGTTTCCGGCTCAGTGAATAAGCTACTGTGGTGGTGTTGTTTCCGGCTCAGTGAATAAGCTACTGTGGTGGTGTTGTTTCCGGCTCAGTGAATAAGCTACTGTGGTGGTGTTGTTTCCGGCTCAGTGAATAAGCTACTGTGGTGGTGTTGTTTCCGGCTCAGTGAATAAGCTACTGTGGTGGTGTTGTTTCCGGCTCAGTGAATAAGCTACTGTGGTGGTGTTGTTTACACGTCAGTGAATAAGCTACTGTGGTGGTGTTGTTTACACGTCAGTGAATAAGCTACTGTGGTGGTGTTGTTTACACGTCAGTGAATAAGCTACTGTGGTGGTGTTGTTTACACGTCAGTGAATAAGCTACTGTGGTGGTGTTGTTTCCGGCTCAGTGAATAAGCTACTGTGAATGTTAACCAAGTGCAACGATCTAGTAAAACAGCCTGAAATTAGATTTCAGTTATGAAACTTTCTGCAAAGTGAAAAAGCAGAGCAATGGAGAGGGAATGAATACAATGAAGCTACTGTACGCATTCCCTCTCTCCCTCCCACTGTAGAGTTGATTCCCTTCTCATCTTTCTTCAACTCTCTCCTTCCTCCTCTTTTTATCCCTTCCTTTACTCCATTATGTCTTGTACAGGGCTCACATTACTCCAAAATGGTTACTTAAGGCCACAGGAAGAGGAGGAGCACCAGACCTCTTCCTGACAGGCAGCCAAGCCACAACCATACACAGATACAGAGACACACAGAAACAGCTTGACTTCTGCAGGCAAGGCATAACACGGTCACTTGAGTTTATACTAGGATTGCTTCTTCCATTCTAAGATATAACGAAACATGACTCATCATAAGTGGTTTGGTTGTTGGACTACTTCAGATAGTTACATCTTCCCCACTTCAATGGTCTTTGGGAGTTGAAAGACTGGCGTGAGCTACTGCTGTGAAGAGAGCAGTCACAATGGTTAACAAGGCTGCCTCAAGAGGGTATAGAAACTACCCAATTGCCAAGACGAAGAAAGGCTGGGGCTGCCACAATAGCCTCAGTGTCAGTCATTAACTAATGGAAGTGATCTGGGGTAAATAAAACAATGATGTTTAACTCCAGGTAGCAATGTGTCACCTGCCTTTCTTGTGCCGGAGTGGTGAAACTATAGCTGGTCTAATCTCAACTGTTTCTCTACCCATATAAGCAGTTCACTAAAGACAATTAACAAGTGCAAGACCGAAGTGCATATATTGGCTTCATGAAACTCAGACTACACTAAATACTTAATTTAGGGATAATTAAGATATATTCGTAATGAATGTGAAACCTTGTGCAAAATCATAGTTTACTAATCACATCTCTTTATTCTTACAATCAAATCTAGTGGGATAAAATAGTCTGTGTGAGTTAAAGAAAGATCTCCCAGTCACGCTGCTAATGTTGGGGAAGGTTTGGGACTGGAAAGAACAGGCTTTGTCCTTCACACAACTTCTAGGTCAGCTTACTCACACCATCTAGGCCAAGAATGCTCAGAACACCAACAACACAGTTATCAAGTGCTGTGATACACATCCAATCAGCTTCACTAGGAGATATTGGACAATCATGTCCACTTTAGTTCAGCTAACATAGACAAGTCAGCAGTATACTGCATGACATTGAGAGAGAAAGACAGAGAGACAGAGAGAGAGAGAGCTTTCTGCTCTTATCTTATTATAATTTCCATATCAAACTGTGCAGAACAGATGTACTCCTGTTTCTGAAACAGGGGGGATTGAATGTGCAGCCCACAGCACACACTTCCAAATGAATCTTTATCTCTAAATGTGGAGGAGCAATTTTCAAGAATAATTTATATTGGAGAAATGATAACCCCCACGCACAATGGTCTATGCAATCTTACATTTTCTGTACCTCCAATACAAGTCTGTTGACTGAGAGCTCAACAAACTAAACACAGTTTTTAAGAACTTGGTGTGCAGATGTTTAGACTACTGTGTTTCATGCGGTACTGAGTATTTCACAGTATTCCGCAAGCAGCTCACAAGCAGTTCAAACCCCTCTAGCTGAAGAAATTAGGTCAAAATGGACAGTGTTTTCAATCAAGGGCAGATGCTTCTGACTGCTCCTTCTTCAACACCTGGGCTGAACTCAAACCTTTCCTACAAAATAAAACCCACTGTTTGAACAGTGCTGGCATGAATGTTTAGTGCTTACAACATCTTATGTCATTAAGAGTGTGATGTGTCTGTTGTACAGTAAGTCCATCAGAAGGTTATGGAATTAGAGTAAGACAAAGTTCCCTCCAGTGGGTAAAGTGTCCTCCTATGAAAGCTCAGTGGGTCGCCCTAGTGCACCCGTGAGGTTCCCGTCTCATATAACACCTTACATAAAGGACCCACTGTATCTGAGAAGGAGAGGGAGGGAGAGGGAGGGAGACACAGAGAGAAACAGAGAAACAAAGAGAGCAAGTGAAACAGAGAGAGACTCCACAGAGTTCAGAGAAAAGAAAAGCAGCAGTTCTCATGGTTCTATCATTTCTCTTGCTTCTCCTAAAGTTTCAGTGTTGAGATAACTCTGGAAAGTGTCATTATCTTTTCTATTATGTCTATGGCCTAAAAACCATTCCCTCTCAGATTCCGGACAATTGTCTGACTAGTAGAAATGTCAAATGGCTAATCTGGGTCGAGTATAGGCATGTACACTGACCGTAATAAATCAAAAGGATTTGAACTCTAAAATGACTGGTTCTTCAGGTTTCTGTCAAAGAGATTAGGCATAGATGGATAGATGCAAAGAAAGAGCTGCAGGGGAACGGTCAGTGGATGTCTGCACTCTAAAATTAAACCTGACAGCCAGGAAATTATACCAAATACAAGCCAATGAAATCAGAGAACGGCCTCAAACAAACCAAATGAAATCACTTTACGGCCAAAGGACACACTGGGAGTTCACTTTCTTTTCATTTTCAATATTGTTTCTTGGACATTCACTTTCTTTTTGTTGCTATATTATTTTATCCAGCGCCTGTGGCATGTCTGAGATGTGCTAAATTCATCTCTTTATAAACGAACACACTGAATACCGCTATTATTAGATTCACTGTCCCACAACTGTACATTACAGGTTGCCAATCCCAGGGTTAACAAGATTCACTGGACAAATACCTGAAACATTGACATTAGGCCTACATGTGCAGTTTTAATTCGTAGGGCTAACATGAATTATGTACTGTAACTGGTTGCTTTCTGAAGACAGACAGTTTGTTACAGTCTGTGCACCATCCTTAGAGCGTTGGTCCTACAGCTTAGCCCACGTCTAGCAGGATTATTTCATCCTCACTGATAGCTTGGGGTGAACTAGCCAACCAGTCAGCACAGTGGTCAGTCTCTCCCACTGGTCACTGGTGCAGTTCCTGTAACCCTATGAGTCCAGCTATCGATGATGACATTGGAAACACACATCTCTTCCTCCTCTTTTTTAATACAACACATTGAAACACACAATTTTATGTTGACGTTGGGGTGGTGCAAGAGATGATGAATATGAAGTTAACATACGGAATAATTTTAAGATGATCATTTAGCTATTTTATTTTAAGACACCTTAAGGTATAAAAAAAATATTACAAAATGATTTGATGAAACATTGAATTTGGCTTTACTGCTATTAGAAACGTATTGAATAACACATTCACTAAATGGAACAACAGATGGTCAAAAAAACTTTGTAAAAGGAAGTTTGTTGTGAAGTGTCTGTCCTATATCTGAGAGAAAGATCAGGACACCTTGTTATACACCTTTTTACACCTATATTTTAGGCACTAAACTACTTTCATACATACTTCCATTATTATTATTTTTTACTTGTACAGGGGTATGTTCAGACAAGTCTTGTGTGGCTTGTGTTCGTCCTAGAGCAACATGTACATGTTTGAGAGAGACTCACCTTTCCACAGAAGGGTCATATCAGTGTGTAGCCCAAACTGTTCGGACGCTACAGACAGAAGTTGGCAGATCTGCAGTACCGACCTCAGACGAGTCCCGTGACGCTTTTGGAAGTCGTAGAACAAAATGGAGAATAATATTTTGTAGGCCAAACCGATCAGACGTTTCATGAGAAGACCAATTTTAGGGACTAGTCTCATGGTCTGACGAACACCACTGTGGCTCTGCCAGCTTTCACGGCAGATGCGGAAGGATGCGGTGGGTTGAGACCCATCCAATGCCACGGACATCAACTCTAGGGGGTTAACCATTAGGGGGGTAAAGCATAAAACGGACTTTAGATCAGCAGGGCATCCCCCATGATCCCACGCAGGGCATCCCCCATGATTCCACGCAGGGCATCCCCCATGATTCCACGCAGGGCATCCCCCATGATCCCACGCAGGGCATCCCCCATGATCCCACGCAGGGCATCCCCCATGATCCCACGCAGGGCATCCCCCATGATCCCACGCAGGGCATCTTCTTTACGAAAAACAGTTTAAAATGTTTGATACTATCATGGTTGGAGGCCTGTAATTTAAAACTGATTCTAACTAGCATTAGGAAACACAGGCATTTTCTTAACAGCAGTAAACGAGGGTCGAGATGGAAAATCAATCCATGGTTTTGGGTTACACACAGGCACCTGCATGTGTATGTGCAAACATACGCACACAGACACACACAGAGACAGACAGACACACACACACAGACACACACGCGCACTTACCCAGCATTGTTGCTGACGGCTGTAAGGCTCTTCACGCCAGTCTTTAATAAACTGTTGATAAGGTTCTCTGGAATTCCACACAAACCAAACCCTGGAGAGAGAAACATCAATGTTCACAGTCATTTATATTAATTACTTATTTTCCTTGGAAGACAGAGTGACCCTGTGTAGTTAGGCCTTCCTTACACACAGTGGAAACAAACACAAGCCCAATTCTATTATTATGACCTATGGAATCTGTCGTAGCAGCCCAGTGTGTCTCTGTATGTGTGTGTATATGTGTGTGTGTTGGGGGCAATGACGCAGAATGATTCAGACAGAGCAGCTAAAATTGAGAGCATGGTCCATTATCTATGAACAGCAAACAAGGCAATGTGTGAATGAACATTTCTCCTGTTGAGAAACAGTTTTTACAGAAAAACTAGACTTGGATCATATAACACAAGTGTCTCCCTAGCCTACCTGTAGGAGATACACTACATGACCAAAGGTATGTGGACACCTGCTCGTCGAACATCTCATTCCAAAATCATGGACATAATGGATAATATAATAATAAATAATGGAGTTGGTCCCCCCTTTGCTGCTGTAACAGCCTTCACTCTTCTGGGAAGGCTTTCCATTACATGTTAGAACATTGCTGAGGGGACTTGCTTCCATTCAGCCACAAGAGCATTAGTGAGGTCGGGCACTGATGTTGGGCCATTAGGCCTGGCTCACTGTCGGTGTTCCAAATGAATCCCAAAGCTGTTCGATGGGGTTGAGGTCAGGGCTCTGTGCAGGCCAGTCAAGTTCTTCTAAAGCGATCTCGACAAACCCTTTCTGTATGGACCTCGCTTTGTGCACGGGGCCATTGTTATGCTGAAACAGGAAAGGGCCTTCCCCAAACTGTTGCCGCAAAGTTGGAAGCACATAATCGTCTAGAATGTAATTTTATGCTGTAGAACTAAGAAGCCTAGCCCGAACCATGAAAAACAGCCCCAGACCATTATTCCTCCTCCACCAAACTTTACCGTTGGCACTATGCATTGGGGCAGGTAGCGTTCTCCTGGCATCCGCCAAACCCAGATTCATCCGTTAGACTGCCAGATGGTGAAGCGTGATTCATTACTCAAGACAACGCATGTCCATTGCTCCAGAGTCCAAAGGCAGCGAGCTTTACACCACTCCAACCGATGCTTAGCAATGTGCATGTTAATCTTAGGCTTGTGAGCGGCTGCTTGGTCATGGACACCTATTTCATGAAGGTCCCGATGAACAGTTCTTGTGCTGACGTTGCTTTCAGACGCAGTTTGAAACTCAGTAGTGAGTGTTGCAACCGAGAACAGACGATTTTTACGCGCTACGCACTTCAGCACTAGGCGGTCCCGTTCTGTGAGCTTGTGTGGCCTACCACTTTGCGGCTGAGCCGCTGTTGCACTGAGTCGTTTCCACTTCACAATAACAGCACTTAAAGTTGATGGGCAGCTCTAGCAGGGCAGAAATTTGACGAACTGACTTGTTGGAAAGATGGCATCCTATGACGGTGCCACGTTAAAGTCACTGAGTTCTTCAGTAAGGCCATTCTACTACCAATGTTTGTCTATGGAGATTGCATGCCTGTATGTTCGATTGTATACAGCTGTCAGCAACGGGTGTGGTTGAAATAGCCAAATCCACTAATTTGAAGGGATGTCCACATATTTTTGTATATACAGTACCAGTCAAAAGTTTGGACACACCTACTCATTCAAGGGTTTTTCTTTATTTGTACTATTTTCTACATTGTAAAATAATAGTAAAGACATCAAAACTATACATATGGAATCATATGGAATCATGTAATAAACAAAAAAGTGCTAAATCAAAATATATTTTATGTTTTAGATTCTTCAAAGTAGCCACCCTTCGCATTGATGACAGCTTTGCACACTCTTGGCATTCTCTCTACCAGCTTCATGAGGTAGTCACCAGGAACGCATTTCAATTAACAGGTGTGCTTTGTTAAAAGTTAATTTATGGAATTTCTTAATGCGTTTGAGCCAATCAGTTGTGTTGTGACAAGGTAGGGTTGGGTATACAGAAGATAGCCTTACTTGGTAAAAGACCAAGTCCATATTATGGCAAGAACAGCTCAAATAAGCAAAGAGAAATGACAGTCCATCATTACTTTAAGACACAAAAGTCAGTCAATACGGAAAATTTCAAGAACTTTTGCAGTCGCAAAAACCTTGAAGCACTATAATGAAACTGGCTCTCATGACCGCCACAGGAAAGGAAGACCCAAAGTTACCTGTTGCAAAGGATAAGTTCATTAGAGTTACCAGCCTCAGAAATTGCAGCACAAATAAATGCTTCACAGAGTTCAAGTAACAGACACATCTCAACATCAACTGTTCAGAGGAGACTGCGTGAATCAGGCCTTCATGGTTGAATTGCTGCAAAGAAACCACTACTAAAGGACACCAAAAAGAAGAAGAGACTTGCTTGGGCCAAGAAACATGAGCAATGGACATTAGACCGTTGGAAATATGTCCGCTGTGCCTTTGTGAGACACTGCATATGTGGTTCCCACTGTGAAGCATGGAGGAGGAGGTGTGATGGTGCTTTGCTGGTGACACTGTCTGTGATTTATTTAGAATTCAAGGCACACTTAACCAGCATGTCTACCACAGCATTCTGCAGCGATACGCCATCCCATCTGGTTTGCGCTTAGTGGGACTATAATTTGTTTTTAAACAGGTCAATGACCCAACACACATCCAGGCTGTGTAAGGGCTATTTGACCAAGAAAGAGAGTGATGGAGTGCTACATCAGATGACCTGGCCTCCATAATCACCCGACCTCAACTCAATTGAGATGGTTTGGAATGAGTTGGAACGTAGAGTGAAGGAAAAGCAGCCAACAAGCGCTCAGGATATGTGGGAACTCCTTCAAGACTGTTGAAAACACATTCCAGGTGAAGCTGGTCGAGAGAATGCCAAGCGTGTGCAAAGCTGTCATCAAGGCAAAGGGTGGCTACTTTGAAGAACCTAAAATATATTTTGATTTATTTAACACTTCTTTGGTTACTAGATGATTCCATATGTGTTATTTCATAGTTTTTATGTCCTCACTATTATTCTACAATGAAGAAAATAGTGCAAATAAAGAAAAACGCTTGAATGAATAGGTGTGTCCAAACTTTTGACTGGTACTGTATATGTGTGTGTTGATTGTGATCAGGTAGGTGTGTCCTAACTTTTGACTGGTACAGTCCTGTATAGTGCACGTATTATAAATAACATAATAGCCCCACTTTGCTCTCTGATAGGAGAGGTGAAATTTCCATCATTTTGCTTACACTCCTATCCAATTCTTATGAATCTTAGCATAGCGGTTAAGAGCGTTTGTCCAGTAATCGGAAGGTCGCTGGTTCGAATCCCTGAGCCGACTAGGTGAAAAATCTGTTGACGAGCCCTTGGCAAAGACACTTAACCCTAATTGCTTCTGTAAGTCGCTCTGGATAAGAGAATCTGCTAAATGACTAACATGTACATGTAAATGTCCAGGCGTAAACAGTCTTCAGTGACAGCTGCATTTGCAAGGCATCCCAGCAAAAAGCCCTTTCAGGGCCCAGAGTGAAGTCTTCACTGTCTCCTGATCTTACCTCCCACTAGGATGGTGGCTCCACTGGGGATGTCCTTCACAGCGTCTGTGGGGTCTGAGTAGAACTGTGACTTTCTCTGACTGGAGGTGGAGAAGGAGCAGCCACACATCTGGGGAACACAGAGGAACAGTCCCACAGTTAGACAGTGTGAGAAACTCTGGCAGCATTCAATAATACTTTGCCATATTCAGTACTCTTCTCACAGGTAGATTCACCTACTCTCAGAATAAGATGTGTGCTGGGGAGTAGTGACAAACAAAGATCCAGGAAAAAACAGTGGGAAATTCCACTCTGATCTTTCCACGGTAACGGAATGCCAAACAAAAAAAACATTGATTTCAAAGTTTAACAAATCATACAACTCAGTGTACAAGCACTACTTATTACAATTTACACGGAACATTTAACAAAAACACATTTACTTGAAGAACAGTGCAGATGCTAAGTTTGGTAACAGACGGACGGCACAAACAGCACAATCCGATATTCTGTTACAAAACTTTGCATCTGCACTGTTCTTCAAGTAAATGTGTTTTCATTAAATGTTGTGTGGGAATTGTTAAAATTAGTCCTTGTGCATAGAGTTCTACGGTTTGTTTAACTTTGCGATCATTGGATTTTGTTTGGCATACATTTCATTTCATACAGTTTTTTAATCTTAGTTTCAGCATCACTCTGTTAACGTGGAATTTCCTCAGTGCTAGCATTCCATCACAGGCTGTCGAGTCAAAATCAGCACTTCACATTAAGGGCAGTGAGATAAAAAACCAACACCAATAGTATAGAATGTATTCAGTTACAGCACAGAAAAGATGGACCAGGCAGGCAAAGCACAACAAATAAAGGGGATATGTACAGTTCACAACAGTTTCTCAGCTAGAGTAAGAGTGGCAAGCAGACAGTCTTGAACTGGTTGGATTTTTGGAACTCTGCCAGGAAGCAAATTCCTCCAGCTGAGACCTGGAGAGCAGACGGAGACCCTTTAACCTCATCAAGCCTTTAATTTTCTGCCATTAACCCACCATTCGCTCATCCTTTAACTCCTCTGCTGTAACTAATTATATCCACCGTACTGCACTAGCATAGATGGAAGGTTCACTGGGGGAATGAGGCAGTCTGGTGGATCTGAGAATGTCCCTGACAAAACAACACAGTCCATTATAGGCTAGTTCTTCTAAGCTCTGACATTAGTGACGTGAAATCAACCTCTTGTTATAAATAGAATGAATAGGTCTGCAATCCCCCCCTGATGTAGTTAACGCATTAGTCTGTATTAACCTATGACCAGCTTTAGTTTTCACCCATTATCACACCTTTCACTCTATTATGATCCACCAAAATACTGGGGAGGAACTGTATTCTGGGTGGATTTGTGTCCAAATAGAAGATAGTTCATAATAGTTATTTGACATAAGTGGCTTGATTTTGACCTCAGCTCATATAAAAATTAATTGTCAATAGTGAATCAGCAATTATGACCAATCAAGCCGAGGAAAATGCTCCCAGAAGGAAAAGGAAAACATTTCACAAAATAAGCTTGACTGTTAACCTAGGACCAGCATCTTGTGTTTAGACTGTATAGCCTTGACCTAGACGGAACCTTAACGACCATTAGCTCTGTTTACGGTTATAACCTCCAACAACTTATCTGAGGTCTAACTACAAACTGTACTGTGGCAGCAAAGCCAAACAAAAGCAACTGCATAACATGTGACAAAAGGAGGCCAAAACATAATATAACAGGATTACTGCACACTGAGAGGCCAACTTCTATAGGTGAAGCAATGCACAATAAAATGTATTGAACAACACTAGCATGGCGTCAGACCGTAATTCTCTAAACATTGGGGTGTGTACTGTGTATACTCTCCAATTCACTACTTCTAAAACTGAAATGCAAACACATGATTAAACAATACCCTTATCAGAGAACTGTATACATTAAATATGCTTTATTTTCTATTTCACCACCTGTAGACTATACTTTACAGAGACTGTTCCGCACTGCATTTTTACATGCCTCTACTTCTGGCTGTCCTTAGTGCCCGTGACACGCAAAGGGTCCGGGGGAACTGGGTTGCAACCTGCAGCGCAATGTCAATGACAAACATTCTTAGGCTTATTTGTGTTGCTATGTTGGTAGGGTGAATTCTTTACAGTTTAAAGGAGCATTACGGAGAAAAAAATATATCGGTAGTCAACATCAATAACTTCCAAATATATTCACTAGATATGTTCCCCAATCGATCGTAATATAGCTGGACCTTGTGTAACGGATGTGAAATGGCTAGCTAGGGGACGTACTAAAGTTATACTGTTACACTTGTATCACAGAGACTGGGGGGGTGAGTGAGTGTCTTCAATGGGAACTATCTACTGTAAACATAAAACACATGATACTGGCAAAACAAACAAATGGACACATTAAATTGAAATCCAAGGTCCCTTTCTCAGCCAAGGTCATTTGAGTTTTTATGGGTGACAGAGTAGTGCCTACTGCTAACCACCATATAGGCTACTAAGATACCAGGACGGGAAATAACTCACATGGATCATGGAATGGAAGCATCAGACATCACGAACATTTATGAAAGGGGTCAGTAGTGCTGAGGTATAACATAACGGATCAGTAGCCAAGTATACGCTGATAGTACCCAACAGTAAATGCAAATAATGAATTTTGATTTCAATTGCATTCCAGAGAACAATTTATGGGTTAAAATAGAACGTGCCATATGACACATTCGCACTAACCTGACGTAGCAGGCTTAAAATAAACACTCGCACACAAAAAAAGCAACGCTTCCCAATGTGTCTAACTGGTTGCATGTTTGTATTTGGTCTATTTGGTCATTGACGCATGTCGATACTAACCTTGATCAAGGAATGGGTGAAGTTCAAATTGGATCTGCAGGTGGCAGATAGGTTTTTGAAGAATACATTATCCGCTCGTGATAATACTTTAAGGGCCGCCATGTTTTTGAAGCTAACCAACAGGCTTTTCTAAATGATGAGCAATGTAAGCCGGTTGAGTTATGGCGTGCATGTGTGATCAACCTTCGCAGGAACTCACAGTCCCAGCTGGTAAAATGACACTAAAGCTAGGAGGGGCGGGGCTAGCGGAGAAGGATCAACGCTAGCAAAAGAGGCTCGGCTAGCTCATTATAATTTAACTGTTTAGCGGCTAGAGGCGAGTCCGTAATATAAATACATATATGTCCCCTTTTTTTATATATATATGCCTCTCTCTTCCTCTCGATATTTACTTGTTAATAGATTTTTTCGGCTGGACCTAGTTGACTAAATTTCACTCCATGGTGAAGGAAGTTTCTGATGAACTCCACCAATGGAGTGGAGCAGAGACCAGGCTTTGTGGAATTCAGCTCCAACTACATAGATTCGCCCAAGATCAATACCTTAAAATTAAAAAAATAAACATCCTCTCACTGTCAACTGCGTTTATTTTCAGAAAACTTAACATGTGTAAATATTTGTATTAACATAAGATTAAAACAACATACATAAACTGAACAAGTTCCACAGACATGTGACTAACAGAAATTGAATAATGTGTCCCTGAACAAAAGGGGGGTCAAAACCCAAAGTAACAGTCAGTATCTGGTGTGGCCACCAGCTGCATTAAGTACTGCAGTGCATCTCCTCCTCATGGACTGCACCAGAATTGCCAGTACTTGCTGTGAGATGTTACCCCACTCTTCCACCAAGGCACCTGCAATTTCACAGACATTTCTGGGGGGAATGGCCCTAGCCCTCACCCTCCAATCCAACAGGTCCCAGACGTGCTCAATGGGATTGAGATCCGGGCTCGTCGCTGGCCATGGCAGAACACTGACATTCCGGTCTTGCAGGAAATCACGCACAGAACGAGCAGTATGGCTGGTGGCATTGTCATGCTGGAGGGTCATGTCAGGATGAGCCTGCAGGAAGGGTACCACATGAGGGAGGAGGATGTCTTCCCTGTAACGCACAGCATTGCGAAAGCCTGCAATGACAAAAAGCTCAGTCCGATGTTGCTGTGACACACCGCCCCAGACCATGACTGACTCTCCACCTCCAAATCGATCCCGCTCCAGAGTACAGAACTAGGTGTAACGCTCATTCCTTCTAAGATAAACGTTAATCCGACCATCAACCCTGGTGAGACATAGGCTACGTTGTTGCCGGTGATGTCTGGTGAGGACCTGCCTTACAACAGGCCTACAAGCACTCAGTCCAGCCTCTCTCAGCCTATTGCAGACAGTCTGATCACTGATGGAGGTATTGTGTGTTCCTGGTGTAACTCGGGCAGTTCTTGTTGCCTTCCTGTACCTGTCCCGCAGGTGTGATGTTCAGATGTACCGATCCTGTGCAGGTGTTTTACATGTGGACTTCCACTGCGAGGACAACCAGCTGTCCATCCTGTCTCCCTGTAGCGCTGTCTTAGGCCTCTCACAGTACAGACATTGCAATTTATTTCCCTGGCCACATCTGCAGTCCTCATGCCTCTTTGCAGCATGCCTAAGACACATTCACGCAGATGAGCAGGGACCCTGGGCATCTTTCTTTTTGTGTTATTCAGAGTCAGTTGAAAGGCCTCTTTAGGTCCTAAGTTTTCATAACTGTGACCTTAATTGCCTACCATCTGTAAGCTGTTAGTGTCTTAACGACCGTTTCACAGGTGTATGTTCATTAATTGTTCATGGTTCATTGGGAAACAGTGTTTAAACTCTACAATGAAGATCTGTGAAGTTATTTGGATTTTTACTAATTATCTTTGAAAGACAGGGTGCTGAAAAAGGGACGTTTCTTTTTTTGCTGAGTTTATATGAAACGCTAACCTTGTACCTATGTTTCTTCTCTGTCGTTGCGTGCCTTTGTTTGCTGAAATCCAATCAAATACAGTTTGTTTCCTTGTTGAGATTCAATTGGCACACGCTAAACAGTCGGCGGGTGTATTTGATTAAGGTTTATTGAAAAAGTATGGATTTGCAATTGACAAGAGGGCACAAATAAATTGATATATTTGGAGCGAACATGTATTGGATCACTAACCAGGTTTCCATCAAACCTGTACATTTCGGTGAACTTTCCAAATGTCGTCAAAATAAAATTTGATGCTAGAAAATGAGGTGAATACGACATGCACAAATATTTATATAATAACCATCATATCGAAGTAAATTTGGAGACACGATGATAGTCCTCGCATTACGATTTGGGTAACCATACAGTTTATTAGGCAACAGATTACATAAATTATGATGAACGTGTGTTTGCAGACAGCCATAATATTATAGAAGAATAAATTATGATGAACTGCACATGGTGGTGAAAGTGCATGGTGATGAGTTTGATGCTGCTTTCAAATAAATATCGATGGTTTTATTCTGGTGACATGATGATCGATGTTTGACGAATACAAATATTCTCGCTCTTATCCATAATGTTGATGTTTCATTTATATGAGAATGAGACCAAGTCAAGACGCTGGACCAGGGTGGACTTAGATATAGTAAAGGCAGTTTATTCAGAGTTAAAGATATCTTGCAAAGCGTGCACGGGCTCGTTCATTTGGGTCAGAGGGAACCAGCAGAAGAGAGCCCCTAAACATAGTGTGCATTATATTTTATACATTAAATGACGTAGGTTGATTCTGGTAGTTCTGTTCTCCTGACTGGTCCTGAAGAGTTGGAGGCGGGTCTGCTCTGGCCTTAGCAGTAGCCCCATTGGTGCACAGCATGAGTCCTCTGCTCTTGGCACCCGACCAGTAGAGAGGGGAGATAATGTGTGTGTGTGTTTGGGTTCATGCTATGTAACTCTTTGTGTGTCCAGGAGTCATAAGATGGGCTAGGGGGTTTCCTGAGTTAGAGGGATGTGAGCAATTACTTAAGTCAGGCGGTTTTAGTTTGGCGCTTCATAACTGTTCAGTGCGTCAGCAGTTTTGTGACAATGGGGTATCCTGTTCGGTGCCTCAGCAGTCTTGTGTTTTAGTCATGGGGTGTGTTGTACAAGCTTTTAATCCTATGGTCACACACAGTCTCTAGCGCAGCCAGATGACACTAAAACAGGAGTTATCTAAAGGTTAACTAGTCTGACCATTGAGTTAGCTAACCCAATGGTACTGTATGCACAAGCTATATGTATGTTCATATATATGTAGATATGGTTATGTATGTATGCATAAGCTAGATGTATATTTATTATATATAACAATAATAATCTCATAATGTAGAGTAGCCTACCCACACAGCCTAGCCGCACTGTAGGCTATCTGCAAACTTGGCTAGAGCACATGTAGGCACCTTTGCTATTTAACGCAACAGTGCGTGTACCAAAACTATAGGTAGAGTCGAAAATGCAATGGAAACGCATCTAATTTTAGATTTTTATTCGGTTCATGAAAACGTAATTGAAAAAATACTTTTCGTGTTTATACGTCACAACGCACAAATCCGTTTGATGGAAACAACACTTCTGGGAAAACGCTCATATTTTCTTAATGCGGATTTTATAATAGTGGCATGAAACCTGTCCCAGATAATAAAATAAACACGTTCACCATGTGAATGGATAATCATAGCGTCACGTGACAGTGTTTTAGTCATGGCCGACGACTGCAGAAGACAGGCGTTCGAACTGGAGAGAAGGATTTTTGAGTTGGACAATAAGTGCGCCAGCCTCAGAACCGAGAAACAAGGTAGGTGTACACTGTTAAAACAATCATTTGTAATGAAAGGTAGCTGATGTCACGTCGATGCACCTTCAGTTTGATCAGTTGAAAGTTCTTCTCATCTGGCTTAGTTAGTTAGCTACGTTAGCTAACGTTACCATATCACCAGAAATACTTTATGATAACACACAGACCAAATTAGATAAACTAGTTAGTCAAAGTTGAAACAAAAACAGTAAACAATATGACTCATCGCATACATTCGCTAGCTAGCTATGTTTGCTGGATAACGTAGTTGACGTTAATGTTATTAGCCACGTTAGCTAGTTAGCAAGCTAACATGGTACCTAACTAGTTAGCTAATTGTTTTACATTTTGTTTGTTTACCTTACTTCCTTTGGCAATGTAAACATGTTAACCATGCCAATAAAACCGATTTGAATTAAACTGAATTCGTTATGTGGAACTGTAACGTTAGGTAGGTAACGTTAGCGATAGCTGGCTAACTGATGTTAATGTGTCGACAAAGATGCTGAGCTAGGGTATTGATCCATTACTTGTCAAACATTCAATGCATAATGTTATTGCAGATTGCTTGACCAATGTATCTAGGCTATTCTGGGTTCTTGGATTTATTAGCTAGGTATCTAAATGTATTCCACTTTGTGTACGTTCTTGGCTTACTGGCCAACTATTTTCCAATGAACTTGATTTTGTCAACTCTAGTCTAGACTGTCATAATACTGTGTACAAAGGTGGACGGATGGACATAGCTAGATTATCTTCTTTATTGACTAACTCAAAGGGCAGCTCCATACATTTTGCGCCATTATCATGGCACTGTAAAATACATTGTCACCAAGTCATAGAAATTATCAGTGTGTAAACTAACACGTTAAATGATACATTAAACTCTGTAAGCATGAGATGAAATGTTTGGACATAAAGTTAGACCTGTAATACATATTAAACAACTTTATTTTCTCCTAGATGATGACTATTTACAGAATGCTTCTTCAATACTAGACAAGTTGAAAAGCTTTTACAGACAAGGGGGGGAGAGTAACAGTCTGCCTAAACTGCTTCAGGATTACACTCAGGTATTGCAGCTCATTGCATGTTAATGTTCTAGCTAGATTCTAGACAAAATGTTTTAGGCTAGGTGTGAATTCAAATTTGTTACCATACCATCCAAGTTCCCTTCATCTCTGATAATCCTGTTCAGGTAGGTAGGTAGGCAGGCAGGCAAGTGGCCTCCTGAATGTAAACGGTAGACTTCATGTGTTCAGGCCTTGTTAGTTGCAAATAGGTAGCCTCGTAGAACCAAACAGATTGTTGTTTTGGTGATATATGGCAGGCCCAGGCTGGTTCACGAGGCAAGCAAAATGTCATTTTGTGTTCTAGTAGTTATTCCACCTGCTGTTTGAAATAGGATAACAGTATTCTATTTTGTTAAGTCGTTCATGTCATCCAATGATGTGAGCCTGAAGGCGTGAGAGAGCCGACACACTTATTGTCCTTCCTTGACGCGGGAACTTTCAACTGACCACTATCCTCTTTGTAACAGGCTCAGTTCACAAATTAAATGCACCCTTCCTCATGTCCTTGAAGTAGCCCAGTCACTGCTCTGTTCGTGAATGGAATGTTTTTTCATCCTTTCACCTGTCAGAGCATAGAAAAATCAGTGACTACTTTCAAATGAAGAAATGACAATGATGCACTTTAAAAAGAAGTGGGATTAGTCCACAAATGTGGAAATCTAGAAGAGTTCAAAAGATTAGAATTCCAACTTCAAAGTGCAGTGCTGATGATGAACCCAGTGACTTGTTGACACATCTCCTGTTGATGACATTGACATAACTCCCAACCCACGGTCTGTCTGAGTTCTCCGCATCATCCCCACCCACCATAGCAGAGTTGTAGACAGCCTGTTGGAGAGACAGAGACATGTCTTATTGAAGGTTGTTGGCCCACAGCTTGTGGAAGAAGTCTGCAATTCACCTGCATTAGAGTTGAAGGCCGGCCGACCATGTTACTCTTGTCATAAATGTTAGCGAAAGAGCATGGCTGAATAGATTAATTGCAAAACTATTACTGTTTAGTCATATTTGTGTTAAATGTAGCCGTTTCTTTTTTTAATCTCCATATCAATTAATTTCTCTAACATTAAAGTACCTTACTGTGAATGTTTTTTTATTTTTACTAAAATGGTAAAAAATAAACATAGCTTCTTAGCCAAGAGTAATTTCTCAAGCAATAATTGTTCTAAGACTGTCTGAGTGGTAAGGGGAAAACTAGCTGTTGGCAGAGAGGTTTGGAACTCTTTTTTTTTGGTCTATTAAATAATTTACTGCATGGGATGTCACCAGAGTTCTTACACTTAAAGGGAATTATCATTTTCACAGTATTATTCCAACCTCATAGTGTGGAAATGTATATAAGACACAGGAAATCACATTTGACTGCACTGGGCCCTTTAAAAGTCAAGAATGACACTAGTGTGTGTGTGTGTAGGTGATCCTGGACATCACGTTCTATGAGGAAAACAAGCTGGTGGACCAGGAGTTCCCGGAGGACTGCTCACCCTTTAAGATCCAACAGCTGCTGCAGGACCTCACAGAGCCAGAGGTGCTGGCGGGTAGACTGGTCCCGGCCCAAGAGGTGTGTGTGCCTTTGTGCAAAAGATATTCAGCCTGCTCTTAAAGGGCAATGCAAGTGCATAGGACCTTATACCCTATGCATTGAGTATTTTGTTCACTACAGGAAAATAACAGCAGATTTACACACCACACACACACCAGTGGAGGCTGCTGAGGGGAGGACGGCTCATAATGGCTGGAACGGAGTGGATGGAATGGTATCAAACACATGGAAACCATGTGTATGATGTATTTGATACCATTCCACTTATTTAGCTCTAACCATTACCACGAGCCCGTCCTCCCCAATTAAGGTGCCACCATCCTCCGGTGACACACACACACTGTTTAGTGACACCTGTCCCTGTTCTAGGTGCAGTCAGTGCTGGGGCTAGAGGTGTTAGAGTGCCTCTACTGGAGACGTGGAGCACTGCTTTACATGTATTGCCACACACTCCACCAACGCAAGCAGTGGATCAAGAAGAACAAAGCCACTTTCCTCAAGGTATGGCCATTTAACTTTACTTAGAAGTCCTAACTTGAATTGCAGTGCAACTGCTACTATTAGAGTTGGATTCCTTACGCCTGTTCATGCTGTGTTGTTGTCTGTCTTGTTTCAGTGTCTTCAGGAGGGCGTACGTTACCTGATGAGGATGTTGCAGGTGAGGAACTCCGTGAAGCTCAACGATGGGGTGGTGTTTCACGACTCTGCTACCGCCAACTTCCTGGCTGAAGGTAAACATCATAGAACCGCTATATGTTATACATGTGTTGTGGCCTGTTTATTTTGTCAATGTTACATGTTTGTTTTGACATTATCAAGACAAACTTTCTTAATTTCTCATAAAGGGATGAAAAAACCTGGTTATTTATCTGTTTTTATTTATTTTCCAATAGGCATCTTCTCAGACACCCACCTGCTGACGATGATGTACATAGGGGAGATGTGTTTCTGGGCAGTGAAGTACGAGGACTGCAGCGTGGATTCCATGGAACGCAAAGAGGACCGGCTTCACTTCCGGGACATTGGGACGCAGATCCTGCACAAATACGTGCTTGTCTGTGACGGCCCTCTTCAGGGCCAGGGCTGGAACACAGAGAATGCCAAGGAAATCCTAAGTATCTTACAGTGAACCAGGGAGGGCTATGGGTACAAGTTTCCCTTAGGTACTGATCTAGGATCAGGTTATCAAACCCCAATTGTAATGCTAAGCATTAAGGGAGGAGGAATCTGATGGATCAGTTTCTAGGGTCAACTTCTTTTCGTTCTGAAAGGCTCCGGCTGACTGAGGGGGTGAAGTTTGGGGCAAGGGTAGGTGAAGAATGAAGGGCTAGGGTAGGGAGAGGTGTTAATGAAATGTGAGTCTCCCCATCTCCTGCAAGAAGCACTTCCAGATTTCAGACTGTTGGTTGGGCATGTGTTTTGCTCTGAGAATGTGGTAGAATAATAATTATATTAAAATAAGATTATTAACAAAATAAATTGTTTAAAAATTAAAGTATTGTTTGAAGATTAATCATAATCTCGCTTGTAATGAAACATTGCACAGCAACTGTTTTTATTTATTGTTTTAATTATTATTTTGTTATGTTTTAAATTAATTGCATTTATATATATATGGGGTGGGGGGTAAGATGGGGAATACAGAGTTGGTGACTGAAGTATTCATGACCATTTGAGTATGTACATTTTTTTTTTTTTTTTTTTTTAAAAGCATCAGCTTTGTAATATGCCACTTTTTTTAATTATATATATATATATATATATATATATATATATATATAAATAAAAAAAATTGACCTCACTTGGACAAGTAGTAATGTGACAGGAACTTTATTTTGATAGTATGCATTTAAATGCAGATTCTGTGTTCTTTTTGGAAGAAAAAAAACATTTTTTTTTATGTCATTGAAAATAAATATGTTGGTTTAAAATATGTAGTAAAACAACTACAATAACCACAATGCACCTCTTCCACAAGGTAGTGGGTGGGGAACTCTTGTAAACTCAGTCAGAATGATCGAGGCCTCTAGTGGTCAAAAGGCAGATTTAGCATGGGCAGCGCCAATGAGGGCTTCTGCCGTTTTAAAGTAGTCAACTAGTCATTATGGCTACAACCTATGGGTTGTAGCCATAATGGTGCTGCCCATTCTGTCACAGACACTATAATAGCACAGATATAAAAATGTGTATTCTCTATGGCGGTAACAAGAAATGTCAGATTTGCTTTCAGCTTCTCTTTCACAGTACTGATTTGAGCTTTGATAAGTAATGTTTAGCACATTGAGGATATCTTGGACGCCTTATTGTTGCCACATCGAAAGCAGGTGGAAGGAGTCTAGTTATACGAAGTCTCAGACAGTTCAGAGACAGGTACTTCAGTGGAAGGAAAAACATCAATGATCAAGCGCATGCATACACCAGTGAAAATGCACTGGCAGGCTTTTGGGTCTGTTTACCTGGTTAGGTTCTTAACAAATAGTAATAACTCAAATGGATGACTACAAAAAGCTCAAGCCAAGTTTATTCATCCCATTGGGTCATACAGCTGCAAAGACAACATACAAGTTACACAAGTGTATATACTGAACAAAAACAAATTATTTTAATCAGTTCATATAAGGAAATCAGTCAATTGAAATGAATTAATCCCATATCTATTGGTTTCACATGACTGAGAATACAGATATGCATCTTTGTCACATACCTTAAAAAAAGGAGTGGTGTGGATCAGAAAACCAGTCAGTATCTGGTGTGACCACCATTTTCCTCATGCAGCGCAACACATCTCCTTTGCATAGAGTTGATCAGGTTTTTGATTGTGGAATGTGCCACTCTTTAATGGCTGTGCGAAGTTGCTGTATATTGGTGGGAACTGGAACACACTGTCGTACACGTCAATTCAGAGCATCCCGAACATGGGTGGCATGTCTGGTGAGTATGCAGGCTATGGAAGAACTGGGAAATGTTCAGCTTCGAAGAATTGTGTGTACAGACCCTTGCGACATGGGGCCGTGCATTATCAAGCTGAAACATGAGGTGATGAACGGCACGACAATGGGCCTCAGGTTCTCATCACGGTCTCTACTTTCAAATTACCATCGATAAAATGCAATTGTGTTCGTTGTCCGTAGCTTATGCCTGCCCATATCATAACCCAACTGCCACACTTTACATGTTGCTTTGATATTCTTTTTCGGTATATTTATACTTTACGACTAGGCGGAGTCACCTCCTTATATGACTAAGATACACAATCCATCTATGTTGCTTGGCAAGAACTCAGTCTTCCTCTCATTGGTATTATCATGGCCCTGCCTACGTCTAGAACCTTCATGGGTGTGGAAGTGTGTGTGTGAGACACAACTGTTGTGGCGGACCCTCTGGCCTCCCTCCCAGAGGTTTCTTCTCTCTTCAACTGTTGACCTTATCTCGAGTTGACTTCCACATCCCTCCTGGTACCCACTTCACCGAAACTGGCCTGCCTTATCAAGAATTTACTAGATTGTTGCTGTTTACCTCCTTCCGGGTAACGCTCAATGGTTACTGCAGTTTAAATAATGCCCTGCCCAGAAAGCTCATTTCCATAGAGCTCGTCTTCAAGGAGCGAATGGGAGTCAATTGGGCGCCAGCTCAAAAACCAAACATAAGCATGAATTTCGTAAACAAGAAATACAACGTTACAAATATTTTCCGAGATGTGAGACAATTAACTTTTTGTCTGTATAGCTTTGGAATCGTGACATTACGTACTTTCGAGGGAAATAAGCAGGTTTCTTGACTCATACCCTGACTCTGATTGCTTGACAATTAGCTTAGCAACCGCGTGATGCAGCATGACAACATGAAGCGATTGGTCGACAGTCTGCTGGGCGAGGCGTTATACGTTCCTCCTTTCAGCGCCCAAGGATATTCCTATCTCCTCCTTTCTCTAATATATCTGTATGAACCGGATATAGAAGGTCCATGAATCTGCGTATGCGAACTAGTAGTGGTGCGTGGGTAAAATCACTGGTGAAGCCAGGGGGAAAAAAGCCTTATTACAACCTATTTGTTGAGATAAGTGTTGTTTTCTCTATATTATTCTGTTAGTTAACATGCCTTGCCACCGTCACATATTAGGCCGTCATTGTAAATAATAATTTGTTCTTTAACTGACTTGCCTAGTTAAATAAAATGTTAAATAAAAACATTTAATAAAAATAAACAACGTTACCGGGAGCGCGGCGCAGAGGGAATATCAACCTGCACAAAGAAGGACGAGATTGAACTTCATAGAATTTCCCCCCTTAAACCATATTCGGAAGGGACTAGTATTGCTATAGAACGTCGGTTATGTAATTATTACCCCAGCATGTCTGTTTTTCGAGAAGACGATTCCGACAGGATTAGTTTTACCAAACTGCCCGTAATTCTTTTTTTCCGCATTCACAATTGACGATTATGACGGAAGCCTGGAGGCTCTTCTAGGTGTGAAGATATTTAATATGTCTAGGGACATCCTAATATTGGCCTAATGGCCTTCAGTTCGGAGAAAGTCCAAATAATAATGCATATCAATAAGAACCATAAACTGTAACCTAAGCAGACATTTAATTAACTGACATATTTGTCAATATATCAATTTATTGACACGATATCGTCCACTTCATCTTTTAAAAGAGAAGAATGGCACTAGGAAGGTTGATATATTACAGAACAGATCATTCATCTGTAGGCTATGTGCATAGCACTTTGTTTTAAGCATCAATTTGTTCTTAACCAAACTGAGTGTAGCACCTGTTCAACTGTAATATCTCTCAAAACACGGTGATGATGATTTGCACGGGATAAGTATTATCAGAGGACCTTGCAGTTTGTCGAAAAAATATAGTTTTTTTAGGCCTGAGATCATAACCTTCCGGCCAAGTAAAAATTACTGACGTGGCAGATTCGGACGGGACTAAAATTCCAAATGTGGTGATTTATGCTCGTGCACATAATTATATTAACTGAGCTCCCCCAGTAAAACTCTTCCAGTTAACACTATCAATATTTCCCTTTACTGTGGGAATTGTGATCGAATCAATGCAAAATTAGCCACTTTCAATGCAACATACCGAAACATAACAAGCTATGCAAGCGATTTTGTTGTAGGCAGAACGCATCGGAATATGATTCTATTGCATCTAAAAAAATAAAAAAACGGTGTGGCAGAACCAATCAGAGCTGCAAACTGCCTATATGCAAATAGACCATTGCCATATATGGATCTGTGCCATTTTCTTTGAACTGGACTGTAAACAGCATGATAGGTCATGAGTAAATGTGCTTGTTTTGAGATCAAAGCGAGAGCTGCATATTTGTTCATATCCTTTGCTAGTTAGTGAGTTATTAGCCCAGTTATAGATCATTTGTAGTCAGCAATGGGCACAAAACATGTGCATTTCTAGACATCTTTGAAAAGGGAGTCAGGTAAAGAGCTTTTTTGTCTTAAAGGGGTAGTGTTGTATTTTGAGACAGGCTTGAATAAGCTAAGTAGCCAATAGGCAGAGGGTAGCATCATTTGTCTGATTCTCTGTATTAATGGTATGGGAATAATAATGCATTTTATTTTGTAAAGTGGTTTCTTGCATCAAACAACACAATATTTTGAGTCACCTCCTTATCTGAAGGACAAGTGGATAAACAGGTTCATATCAATCCCTGCATGTTTTTTCAAAAGTCTCATGGAATGTAGGCCTACGTTGAACACAACACATTGGCTGCTACTGTAGGCTGAACGATAGAACAGCTATTTCCATGTTAAAATGTTATGGGATGCATTTTCAAAAAATTGTTTGTGGGAGGCCACTCTGGTAGGCTTACATTATTATCAAATAGCCATAGTAGCCGACTTGACCACTGTCTGAAACTGTAATTAAAAGTGGGTACAGCCTCAATGTTCACAGTAAACGGGCGCTGGAAGTTGCACAGAATGTTCACAATGTTCAAGTTTGAGCTCAGCAGACTTGAAATTTGCTCAGTGCCAGGAAAACTATTAAGGGAACATTGCATTTATCCCTAAGGCTGTGACAATAAGAAGACACAGTGGCAGAATAAATTCAACCACACCTTTGTTTCATTACAAAACTGGAGAGCAACATCTGTCCGGTGGAGTCCACAAAGCATATTGCATGTAACAAACAGTTACATGACCTACATCATGGTCAATCAAGTTCATGTTGCCGACACTTAACACTTTTTTTCGTTACTACATGATTCCACATATGTTATTTCATTGTTTTGATGTCTTCACTACTATTCTACAATGTAGAAAATACAAAAAAATAAAGAAAAACCCTTGATTGAGTAGGTGTGTCCAAACTTTTGACTGGTACTGTATGTGATAAGCAAAATTGACACAGTTACAATAGACATCCACCAAATTGATGTTACCTGAATTTTGTTAGCTCACAATAAACACAACAGCTCAATGCTGAGTAAAGAAGGTTAGTACTGTACAGGGATGGTGAAGAGTATTTAAACCATCCTGCAGAAGTAATTGGCAACCAGAAGGGGGCTCTCGTGTCACACTAGTGGTTGCCAAACACGTCCATGCTGTGGTGGCCCACCTAAAGCCTTTGAATATATCTTTCTGCGGTTTACTAACTAAACAAAAGCAATGTTGTTCAGCACAAATACAACAGTCTCACTCTACTCCACCAACAAGTTAGTGCAGTGTTTCTTCATCCTGATCCTGGGGAATCAAAGGGGTACACTTTGTATTGTTTTCCCTAGCACTACACACCTGATTCCACTAATCAAAGGTTTGATGATGAGTTGATTAAGAAACATTAGGTTACTATTTTCACTATAGTCCTCCTTTGATTGATTTGAAATGTACTGTCTGTTACCATTTGAGGTAATGTACACCTTGCGTTCATATGGTTACGTGTGTGTATAAATGTCTATCATAACCTGTTGTGGTTGTGTGTGTAGGGCGGAGAGGAAGAGAGCCAGTGTGAAGCAGCAGAGTCTCAGCAGCAACATTTTCATCCTGGAAAGAACGGACCAATCAGGACAGACATATTTCAGTCCCGCCCCTCATGTCCAGGAAGTATGTCAGGAGGTAGATGAGTTCATCTATGTGGCCAATGCAGAGACAGGAAGAGGTAACACCAAGACTCCAAAACATTCCTCATACTTGCTCCTATTCCTAGGCCCTTGTTGCCAGCCAGATAATCTTGTCAAGCTAACTGACTGCTGCGCTCACAGAATATGAGCTATCGCAACATCAGGCTGGTTCCACCAGGCTACCTTCCAGGACCAGATCCAGGGAAAGATCAGGCTGGTTCCACCAGGCTACCGTCCAGGACCAGAGCCAGTGAAAGGTGAGACCAAGGCCCCATTCCATAATATCGCCTACATCTGCAACCCTAGAGCCTCATTGCCTCTTTCCTGCAGGAGTTATGGTCATTTAGCAGATGCTCACTTTGCATTTGTGACACACGATGTAATCGGGATATGCTGTATTCCAATCTCATTTTGTATTACTGGATGTGTCTGTATGTGTCAAGCCACATATGAAAAGTGATGCATTTGTTTATGGCAACATCTCTACAAATCTACCCTGTCACCCTATTCTGTCTCTATTAGGTGGTGAGGGGGAGGCGTCTCAGATCCAAGCATTGGTGAACCCTGCCTAGTGTTCGTCCTCCAGAACCCTCCTGGTCCTGACTTTTGTGTCCAGAGAGGAACCAGACCCAATCAGAACCACTAGTCGCAGTACTGCTAGATTAAAGACCAGGACCCCCAGTGTGGATATTGCACAGAGGCTCTGCCTGTCCCTGCTGCCCAACTCCTGGATGGTCTGTCTGTCTGTCTGTCTGCCTGCCTGCCTGCCTGCCTGCCTGCCTGCCTGCCTGCCTGCCTGCCTGCCTGCCTGCCTGCCTGCCTGCCTGCCTGCCTGCCTGCCTGTCTGGGTGCTCTGGTCTCAGGCTGTAGCTAGCTGTCAAGGAACTACCTTCAGCACAAATGCTTCTGAAGGAATGTTCTACCTCTGATGTGCCTTGTTTCAATGAATTGCAAAAGAAAAAGTCATTATTGGGTAAATATTATTTAATAACCCTGTTGTAATTTTTTTGTGAATAAATAGTGGGTTGTGAAACAAAACAGAAGTGAAGAGAACTACTGTTTAACTGTAGCTATGGTACTTTAATGAAGATAATGAAGGGTTTTGGTTATGATGTTCTTTCTTCTACGACTACTGCGTAGTTTAGAAGCATTTAGAATCATATTGATGTGACAAGGAATTATGGGTAATTTTATTTTTGTATACCTTTATTTCAGCAAATCATGCAATTTCTCTTTCATTTTTTTCATATAAGTTATAATTCTTTTATACTCCAAAATATTATGCTTTTATTTTCTTTCATTGTTTAAATTCATGTTCTAAATTACCACTGCACAAGTTGTTAAAAAGCAACTGAAAGCCTTCGGTGGGTCACAGCACAGAAACGTTGGTGAGCTCTGCATCTGGAACAGTGAAAGGCGTTTGCTTCATAGTTCATCAGTAGTTCACAGGCCAACCCTTTCATATCTTCCTTAATCTGCACCATGAATAAAAACATAAGAAAAGAAGAAGAAATGGACAGGTGAAACATCTCTCCACTAGGCACATGTATTCCTTCTACTTCTGCTGTGTTTTCAGATGAGCGCAGACTGGAAGGAGAGGAGACAAAGAGAGGAAGTCATTTAAAGTATTGAGATGCACCCCTCTTGCTCAGGCAATGGTACAACATGCTACTCCAAGTTCTCTGTGGTTATTTTCCTCTGAGGTCAGCATTGGCACACTAAACTGAATTCACATCTGTCTGATGCGGGGGAGGACAATGTTCCTATTTACACCACAACGGGGCAGGCCTGCTCCGGCTTCTCAGGGCCAGGGGAAGCTGTAGAATGTAGACTAGTTGCAGCTTGGTTTACTACGCTTTGGGCGTGGGGGTTGCGCTGTGACCCCCCGAAAACAAATAAAAATGAAAACTCAAACCACAAATTTCTAAACACAATCAAGAATGTACTGTAGCAACCCTGTGTTTATAAGCACCAATATCAACTCTACCACATGAGCACGCTGGGCTATGGCCGGAAGGTTGGCGGTTTGAATACCACCGCGGACAAGCTCACTTTCCCTGCCTGTTAACTGTTGATAAAGTATGGATGTTGTTGTCTGATACAATACATTAGAGCTGGAATCCTTAATAGTGAAACTGCCACATCCGTTTTGGATATTACAACAACAAAGAAGTTACTGCAAACAACAAACACTTTACCCCCCCCCCCCCCCCCCCCTTGGACATTTTTGCAGAATATGTGCTGCAGTTATAGCATGCTGCTCAACACTCCTCACCTTCATTTCGTCTACAAACAAAACAATAACAAAGGCCCTGGGACAGCCGTAGCACTGTTTCCCCTAATGTGGGACCGTGACCAAATGACTAAACCCTGTTCAATTACAGTACTTGAAAATTGCACCAGTCTTTTCTATTACTTGTAAGTTCTCACCGACCAACCGATGCTTTGGTAGGTGACCGTGAAACAGTAGACGTTCTGCTCTGAACTATCCTTTTTTATTTTTTTACTTCACCTTTATTTAACCAGGTAGGCCAGTTGAGAAGAAGTTCTTATTTACAACTGCGACCTGGCCAAGATAAAGCAAAGCAGTGTGACAAAAACAACAACACAGAGTTACACATGGGATAAACAAACGTACAGTCAATAACACAATAGAAAAATCTGAATACAGTGTGTGCAAATTAAATAAGGAGCTAAGGCAATAAATAGGCCATAGTGGCGAAGTAATTACAATTTAGCAATTAACACTGGAGTAATAGATGTGCAGATGAGGATGTGCCATTAGTAATACTGGTGTGCAAAAGAGCAGAAATACAAAAACAAATATGGGGATGAGGTAGGTAGTTGGTTGGATGGGCTATTTACAGATGGGCTGTGTGCAGCTGCAGCGATCGGTAAGCTGCTCTGACAGCTGATGCTTAAAGTTAGTGAGGGAGATATGAATCTCCAGCTTCAGTGATTTTTGCAATTCGTTCCAGCCATTGGCAGCAGAGAACTGGAAGAAAAGGTGGCCAAAGGGGTGTTGTCTTTGGGGATGACCAGTGAAATATACCTGCTGGAGTGCGTGCTACGAGTGGGTGTTGTTATGGTGACAAGTGAGCTGAGATAAGGCGGAACTTTACCTAGCAAAGACTTATAGATGACCTGGAGACAGTGGGTTTGGCGACGAATGTGTAGCGAGGACCAGCCAACGAGAGCATACAGGTCACAGTGGTGGGTATATGGGGCTTTGGTGACAAAACGGATGGCACTGTGATAGACTGCATCCAATTTGCTGAGTAGAGTGTTGGAGGCTATTTTGTAAATGTGTCACGATATGCGCAACTGGTTAAAGGTGAGTCAGGTTCAGGAGAGCAGAGATGGGCGCACTTTATTCGTGCCCAAGGAAAACAGCGATAACTCCCAAAGTACACAAACAGTACAATAAACAAAACACACGGGTCAAACACACACCCGGCGCAAACCAGCCTGATGCGAACCACACGTAACAAACAAACAATTCCACACACAGACATTGGGGGAACAGAGGGTAATATACATTTAGTCGGATGAGGGGATGTGAACCAGGTGTGCGGAAAAGCAAGAAAAAACAAATGGAAAATGAAAGGTGGAGCGGCGATGGCTAGAAGACCGGTGACGTCGAACGCCGCCCGAACAAGGAAAGGGACCGACTTCGGTGGAAGTCGTGACAAAATGTCATCGCCAAAGTCAAGGATCGGTAGGATAGTCAGTTTTACGAGGGTATGTTTGGCAGCATGAGTGAAGGAGGCTTTGTTGGGAAGTAGAAAGCCGACTAGATTTAATTTTGGATTGGAGATGCTTAATATGAGTCTGGAAGGAGAGTTTACAGTCTAGACAGACACAGGTATTTATAGTTGTCCACATTAGTCAGAACCATCCAGAGTAGGGATTCTAGTCGGGTGCGGGCAGCAATTTGTTGAAGAGCATGCATTTCATTTTACTAGCATGTAAGAGCAGTTGGAGGCCACGGAAGGAGTGTTGTATGGCATTGAAGCTAGTTTGGAGGTTTGTTAACACAGTGTCCAAAGAAGGGCCAGATGTATACAGAATGGTGTCGTCTGTGTAGAGGTGGATCAAAGAATCACCAGCAGCAAGAGCGACATCATTGATGTATACAGAGAAAAGAGTCGTCCCGGGAATTGAACCCTGTAGCACCCCTAAAGAGACTGCCAGAGGTCCAGACAACAGGCTCTCCGATTTGACACACTGAACTCTATCTGAGAAGTAGTTAGTGAACCAGACGAGGCAGTCATTAGAGAAACCAAGGCTGTTGAGTCTGCCGATAAGAATACGGTGATTGACAGATTCGAAAGCCTTGACCAGGTCGATGAAGACGGCTGCACAGTACTGTCTTTTATTGATGGCGGTTATGATATAGTTTAGGACCTTGAGCGTGGCTGAGGTGCACCCGTGACCAGCTCGGAAACCGGATTGCATAGCGGAGAAGGTACGGTGGGATTCGAAATGGTCGGTGATCTGTTTGTTAACTTGGCTTTCGAAGACTTTAGAAAGGCAGGGCAGGATGGATATAGATCTGTAACAGTTTGGGTCTAGAGTGTCTCCCCCTTTGAAGAGGGGGATGACCGCGGCCGCATTCCAATCTTTAGGAATCTCAGACGATACGAAAGAGAGGTTGAATAGACTAGTAATAGGACTTGCAACAATGGCGGCGGATAATTTTAGGAAGAGAGGGTCCAGATTGTCTAGCCCAGCTGATTTGTAGGGATCCAGATTTTGCAGCTCTTTCAGAACATCAGTTGTCTGGATTTTGGTGAAGGAGAAGCGGAGGGGGGGCTTGGGCCAGTTGCTGCGGGGGGTGCAGAGCTGTTGGCCGGGGTTGGAGTAGCCAGGTGGAAAGCGTGGCCAGCTGTAGAGAAATGCTTATTGAAATTCTCGGATTTATCAGTGGTGACAGTGTTTCCTAGCCTCAGTGCAGTGGGCAGCTGGGAGAAGGTGCTCTTATTCTCCATGGACTTTACAGTCCTACAATTTTTTGTAATTAGTGCTGCAGGATGCAAATTTCTGTTTGAAAAAGGTAGCCTTTGCTTTCCTAACTGACTGTGTATATTGGTTCCTGACTTCCCTGAAAAGTTGCATATCGCGGGGACTATTCGATGCTAGTGCAGTACGCCACAGGGTGTTTTTGTGCTGGTCAAGGGAGTCAAGTCTGGAGTGAACCAAGGGCTATATCTGTTCTTAGTTCTACATTTTTTGAAAGTGGCATGCTTATTTAAGATTGTGAGGAAAGCACTTTTAAAGAACAACCAGGCATCCTCTACTGGCGGGATGAGGTCAATATCCTTCCAGGATACCCGGGCCAGGTCGATTAGAAAGGCCTGTTCGCAGAAGTGTTTTAGGGTGCATTTGACAGTGATGAGGGGTGGTCGTTTGACCGCGGACCCATAATGGACGCAGGCAATGATGAACAGCAGAGGTGTATTTAGAGGGCAAGTTGGTCAGGATGATATCTATGAGGGTGCCCATGTGTACAGATTTGAGGTTGTACTTGGTAGGTTCCTTGATAATTTGTGTGAGATTGATGGCATCTAGCTTAGATTGTAGGACGGCCGGGGTGTTAAGCATATCCCAGTTTAGGTCACTTAACAGTACGAACTCTGCAGATAGATGGGGGACAATCAATTCACATATGGTGTCCAGGGCACAGCTGGGGGCTGAGGGGGCTCTATAACAAGCAGCAACAGTGAGACTTATTTCTGGAGAGATGGATTTTTAAAAGTAGAAGCTTGAACTGTTTGGGCATAGAGATAGTATAACAGAACTTTGCAGGCTATCTCTACAGTAGATTGCAACTCTGCACACTTTAGCAGTTCTATCTTGACAGAAAATGTTGTAATTGGGGATGGACATTTCTGAATTTTTGGTGGCCATCCTAAGCCAGGATTCAGACACGGCTAGGACATCAGGGTTGACGGAGTGTGCTAAAGCAGTGAATAAAGCAAACTTAGGGAGGAGGCTTCTGATGTTAACGTCACATATTCACATCATATACAGTATGTGCAGACAGGAAACGGAGGGCCACGTATCCCATTTTCTATCCATGCCCATTGTGAAAATAAGCAACTGATCTGTGCTTTACTCAAAGTTGGTCCCTCCCTCACTCATATACTGTCAACTGTAATAGGATAATGTGCTTTAATGCCTGTCTTTTCTTCTAGTCTCCTAGGCAACAAAATTGAGAATATTCTCCCTAACCACCTTTTTTCTGAAAACCCCGCCTCAAAAGGTTCCTGAATGGTAATAATCATCGTCACGGAAATATATATTTAGAATGCAGTCATGATTGGTGCCATTTGGGTGCATTACGTCCTGTGTGAATAGTGGAGAGAGATGGGAGCAGTGTTCTCTTGTCTACATGGTGTTATCAGACTGGGGTTAATGGAGGAAGAGTGAGGGCTTTGCTGTGACACAGCCGCCCCTTTCATCCAACAGGCTGCTCTAAACAGGATGTACCTCCCTGCTTCTCCCTCTACTCAGCCACACACCCACCCAGTCAGCTGGCTGTTTTTGGGATGTGGATGTTTGTGATTCTTTGATGATTAAGTTAAACCAAACGAACACAAAATACTACCATATTTGCATTCAAAATAATCTAGAACATTTTACTAATCGCCCACTCAGTCTTTTCTTTAGTTTCAGTTCATCTCCAATTATATATTTACAACCTCTGTAGGAGGTTGATTTCACACTGGCAAACTCATTAGTGATCCCTGATGTGAAAGCGTGTGTGTGCAAACTCCTCCTGCGTGTGTGTTCCCTCTAGCGTGGGAACCTACCATCAGAGCAGGTATGCAGGGAATAACAATGACAAATCCCTACTATGTATTACTCGCTGACTGTCTGCCGCGGCCCAGTAGGAGAGGAACGTCTGCTCTGCCTCTACCCACAGAGAGGGAACTGTAGATGGGGTGGGGCTGCATGGGGGATTTAGTTAGACTGCTTTGCTGAAACTAGGGCTGGGCCTGGAGCAGCGTGAGACTGTACACTTGGGGGGTGGAGCTGGAGCAGCGTGAGACTGTACACTTGGGGGGTGGAGCTGGAGCAGTGTGAGACTGTACACTTGGGGGGTGGAGCTGGAGCAGCGTGAGACTGTACACTTGGGGGGTGGGGCTCGTTCAAGGGACATGTTCTGGAGGGGGGATGGGCTCCAGATCATCTTATTCTGGCGTCCTTCCCAGTGGAAAAGGGCCTCAAGGATGCGTGACTTCTTGTGGAGTGGAGTGTTTGTGTGTGTGTGAGAGTGTATACGTGAGTATGCTGATATGCTGATTCATTGATTTATTATGTTTCTCTCCAGGGTTTGGTTTGTGTGGCATCCCAGAGAATCTTGTCCACTGTTTATTAAAGACTGGCGTGATGAGCCTCACAACCGTCAGCAACTATACATGAAATGGTCCCTTCAAACAGACAGCGTGGTGAAGAAGGAGCAACAGCGCCTCTTCAACCTCAGGAGGCTAAAGAAATTTGTATTGGCCCCTAAGACCCTCACAAACTTCTACAGATGCACCATTAAGAGCATCCTGTCGGGCTGTATCACAGCCTGGCACGGCAATTGCACTGTTCACAACCGCAGGTCTCTCTATTGTGTGGTGCAGTCAGCCCAACGCATCACCGGGGGCACACTGCCTGCCCTCCAGGACATCTACAGCACCCGGTGTCACAGGAAGGTCAAGAAGCTCATCAAGGACCTCAGCCACCCGAGCCATGGCCTGTTCATCTGAAGGTGTAGACAGTACAGGTGCATCAAATCTGGGACCAAGAGACTGAGAAACAGCTTCTATCTCCTGGCCATTAGACTGTTAAACTGTTACCACTAGCCGGCCTCCTCCCAGTACCCTGCCATGAACTTAGTCACTGTTACAAGCCAGCTACCACCCGGTACTCTACCCTGCACCTTAGAGACTGATGCCCTATGTACTCAGTCATCGAACACTGGTCACTTTAATAATGTTTACATACTGTTTTACCCACTTTGTATGTATATACTGTATTCTAGTCATGGCTCATCCTATAATAACCTAGTTTTTTATTTTTCTGGATTGTGTGTGTATTTGTCTTATTTTCATTGCTGGGTGTTACTGCACTGTTGTAGCTATAAACACAAGCATTTCGATGCACCTGCGATAACATCTGCAAATCTGTGTACTTGACCAATAAACTTTGATTTGATTTTACTTGAGTTGAAGTTCCGTGCTAGGCCGGAATCACCGGGTGGAACATTTGGGCTGTATTTGGAGGTGACACAATCTGAGCAGTGTTGCACAGCTTAACCAAACACAGCCAGGGATCCCTCGGTCAGTTCCAGGAGAGTGGGATGAGTAAAATACAGAAAAAAGAGAGAGTGCGAATGAAAGGGAGGGAACGGGGACCGTGAAAGAGCAAAGGACAATGAAGGAAAGAACAGAGAGACAGAAAGATACCATTGAGAGAAAGATGCCATTGAGACAGAAAAATGCCATTTAGACAGAAAGATGCCATTGAGACAGAAAGATGATATTGAGACAGAAAGATGCCATTGAGATAGAAAGATCCCATTGAGAAGGAAAGATGCCATTGCAAGATGCCACTGAGACGGAAAGATGCCATTGAGACAGAAAGATGCCATTGAGACAGAAAGATGCCATTGAAAGATGCCATTGAGACAGAAAGATGCCATTGAAAGATGCCATTGAGACAGAAAGATGCCATTGAAAGATGCCATTGAGACAGAAAGATGCCATTGAGATAGAAAGATGCCATTGAGATAGAAAGATGCCATTGAGACAGAAAGATGCCATTGAGATAGAAAGATGCCATTGAGATAGAAAGATGCCATTGAGATAGAAAGATGCCATTGAGATAGAAAGATGCCATTGAGAAGGAAAGATGCCATTGAAAGATGCCACTGAGACGGAAAGATGCCATTGAGACAGAAAGATGCCATTGAAAGATGCCATTGAGACAGAAAGATGCCATTGAAAGATGCCATTGAGACAGAAAGATGCCACTGAGAAAAGAAAGATGCCATTGAGATAGAAAGATGCCATTGAGATAGAAAGATGCCATTGAGATAGAAAGATGCCATTGAAAGATGCCATTGAGACAGAAATATGCCATTGAGACAGAAAGATGCCATTAAGACAGAAAGATGCCATTGAGACAGAAAGATGATATTGAAAGATGCCACTGAGACAGAAAGATGCCATTGAGACAGAAAGATGCCATTGAGACAGAAAGATGCCATTGAGACAGAAAGATGCCATTGAGACAGAAAGATGCCATCGAGACAGAAAGATGCCATCGAGACAGAAAGATGACATTAAGACAGAAAGATGACATTGAGACAGAAAGATGCCACTGAGACAGAAAGATGCCATTGAGACAGAAAGATGATATTGAGACAGAAAGATGATATTGAGATAGAAAGATGCCATTTCCATGATTGCAACAGACAGTTCAAAATGGTGACTATACAGTATAAGACGTTAACCACTCTTGCCTCGTCTCTCTGTCTCTTTTCCCTGAGTCAATGGGGCCAGACCAGGTGTGTTATGTCAAGTAGGAAATGTATTGGACAGTGAAGTATTTCCTGTACATTCTCAATAGTCATATTTGACCCCTTGCCTATTTTAGCTGGCTTTCTCCGAGTATGTTTTCTCAATGTTGAATGAAGATACTGTAGTACATAGTGATATGTTAACAATGGTTTGATGAGAGTTTGTTTAAAATGAAATGGAATAAATATAAATATAAGTACAAGTCAAACGTTAGTGGTTTAAAACACAAAATTGGCAAAACACATCATTTGAAGCTCAAGGTTGCATTTGGCATGAGCTGCTTTTTAAACAAGTGTCTTTCACCTTGGCTAACACTCATACACAACTCATACATGCACGTTGAAATAAGTGTCTTTCACCTTGACTAACACTCATACACAACTCATACATGCACATTGAAATAAGTGTCTTTCACCTTGGCTAACACTCATACACAACTCATACATGCACGTTGAAACAAGTGTCTTTCACCTTGGCTAACACTCATACACAACTCATACATGCACGTTGAAACAAGTGTCTTTCACCTTGGCTAACACTCATACACAACTCATACATGCACGTTGAAACAAGTGTCTTTCACCTTGGCTAACACTCATACACAACTCATACATGCACGTTGAAACACACGCACACACGCACGCGCACACACACATTTCCCAAAGGCACTTGTCTAAGCCTCTAGAGTAAGGCTCACTTTTCAACACTGCTAACTGACAAACAGAATAAATTATTCTAACCATGGAAAATGTTTGAATATGTTGTTTGTTGTTGCGTCACTATTTATCCCACACAGACGGCAGACATGGTTTCATTGATTTAATTGAATCCAAAGGTCAAACATATTTACCTTACAAATATGCACATTGAGAGTAGGAAATGCACTCCACAACTTACCATTATTATTATTAAAACGTGAGGTGCACGTTGTCCAGTTTTGATTTAATAGCACCCAAGTTCTCTTTTATACCATGCATCTATTTTCTGATTTGACAGATCTAAAACCACTATATGTGAAAAACATAAACAGATGCCCAATCTTCCCTCCCTCTTTCTCCCTTCCACATGCATTCAGTTCCCTCCAAATCCCATCCCTGCATCGCTGACATGAAAACAGGCAGATTATGTCAAGCTTTATTCAAGATTATAAACTGGGTGGTTCGACCCCTGAATGCTGATTGGCTGAAAGCCGAGGTATATCAGACCGTATACCACGGGTATGACACAACATTTATTTTCACTGCTCTAATTACATTGGTAACCAGTTTATAATAGCAATAAGGCACCTCGGTGTGTGTGGTATATTGCCAATATCCAGGCACTCCACGTTGCGTTGTGCCAAACCAACAGCCCTTAGCCATGGTATAATGGCCATATACCACAGCCCCTCGGGCCTTATTGCTTAATAATAATAATAATGATGGTTATTCATGTAGCAATAGAATAGTATAAATAACAAGAATGTAAATGCAATTAGATTTTGTTTTCAGAATGTTTCACTCTTGAACCTGTTGATGTAGATTGTGGAGTCGCTCCTTATTTGTTCTGTATTTTTCTTTCTCTCTTTCTGTCTGAGTGGGTTCCTTCCTACGCTCACTTTCCACCCCATCCCCCCCTCCCTCTTTTCATCAGTGTTAAGTCCCTGATTTGTATTCTGTGATAACAGCCGGTATTAAGACACAAGCAGCCTCTTATAAAACAACATTTGCATGATGCATTCAGTGATTAGGGTGGGCGTCTGTTTTAATTGTCTTGTTTTGCCCCTGACTGGGGCTCTCACGCTGCTCCTCTGTGGACCCTTCTCATCCAATCACAAGTAGCACCCATTCACTCCAATTTCCCCCTCCATCCGTCCATCCCTCCATCCCTCCAATGTCTGTTTTTTATGTGTTTGACTAGGTAAGGAGTCATGATGCTTTGAATGGTGCTTTGCGTAAATGAAGGGTGAGAGCCAGCGTCAGACCGGTGTGAGGCTATTAGTGGTTATCAGATATAGACATGTGTTCTCAGATCTTCTCTGTCCCAGTTCAGTAAATTAGATTAAATTGACTTGTGTATAGGGGTCACTTCTTTATGATTTACTTCATTTCTAAACCCTATACAGTCAGTGGCCATTTTATTAGGTACACCATCCCGTTCACGAAAATGGTTCGCTCCTACAGATAGTGAGTCACCTTGTTTGCTATATAAAGCAGACAGAAAGGCATCTAAGCATTCAGTTACTATTCGATTGAACATTAGAATGGGCTAAACGAGTGACCTAAACAACTTTGAGCGTGGTATGATCCCTGGCGCCAGTTCCAGTATCTCAGAAACAGACTGCCTCCTGGGCTTTTCATTGCACAACAGTGTCTAGGGTTTACAGAGAATGATGTGACAAACAAAAAACATCCAGTCAGCAGCACACCTGTGGGCAAAAATAGCTAGTTGATGAGATGTCAAAAGAGAATGGCAAGAATCGTGCAAGCTAACAGGGGGGCCACAAACAGACAAGCAACGGCACAGTACAACAGTGGTGTGCAGAACGGCATCTCTGAACGCTCAACTCGTCGGTCCTTGTCACGGATGGGCTATTGCAGCAGATGACCACACCAGGTTCCACTCCTATCAGCTAAAAACAAGAAGAAGTGGCTCAAGGGGGCACACAATCACCAACACTGGACAATTGAGGAGAGGAAAAGCACTGCCACGGTTCTTATTGCATCATGCTGATGGCAGAGACAGGATTTGTTGTAAGCAGCATGAGTTTATGGCATGAGTTTATCTGCTTGGTGCCAACGGTACAATGCAAATAGTCTGGGTAGCCATTTGATAAGATGTTCAGGAGTCTTCTGGCTTTGGGGTAGAAGCTGTTTAGAAGCCTCTTGGACCTAGACTTGGCGGTCCGGTACTGCTTGCCATGCGGTAGCAGAGAGAACAGTCTATGACTAGGGCGGCTGGAGTCTTGGCAATTTTTAGGGCCTTCCTCTGACACCGCCTGGTATAGAGGTCCTGGATGGCAGGAAGCTTGGCCCCAGGGATGTACTGGGCCGTACGCACTACCCTCTGTAGTGCCTTGCGGTTGGAGGCCAAGCAGTTGCCATACCAGGAAGTGATGCAACCAGTCAGGATGCTCTCAAAGGTGCAGCTATAGAACCTTTTGAGAATCTGAGGACCCATGTCAAATCTTTTCAGTCTCCTGAGGGGGAATAGGTTTTGTCACAACTGTCTTGGTGTGCTTGGACCATGTTAGTTTGTTGGTGATGTGGACACCAAGGAGCTTGAAGCTCTCAACCTGCTCCACTACAGCCCTGTCGATGAGAATGGGGGTGTGCTCTGTCCTCTTTTTCCTGTCGTCCACAATCATCTTCTTAGTCTTGATCACGTTGAGGGAGAGGTTGTTGTCCTGGCACCATTTGACCAGGTCTCTGACCTCCTCCCTATAGACTGTCTCGTCATTGATCAGGCCTACCACTGTTGTGTCATCGGCAAACTTAATGATGGTGTTGGAGTCGTACCTGGCCGTGCAGTCATGAGTGAACAGGGAATACAGGAGGGGACTGAGCACTCACCCCTGAGGGCCCCCTGTGTTGAGGATCAGCATGGCGGATGTGTTGTTGCCTTCCTTTACCACCTGGGGCGGCCTGTCAGGAAGTCCAGGATTCAGTTGCAGAGGGAGGTGTTTAGTCCCAGGGTCCTTAACTTATTGATGAGTTTTGAGGGCACTATGGTGTTGAACGCTGAGCTATAGTCAATGAATAGCATTCTCACATAGCATTCTCACATTTGTCCAAGTGGGAAAGGGCAGTGTGGAGTGCAATAGAGATTGCATCATCTGTGGATCTGTTAGGGCAGTATGTAAATTGGAGTGGGTCTAGGGTTTCTGGGATAATGGTGTTGATGTGCGCCATGACCAGCCTTTCAAAGCACTTCATGACTACAGACGTGAGTGCTACTGGTCAGTAGTCATTGAGGCAGGTAACCTTAGTGTTATTGGGCACAGAGACTAAGGGGGTCTGCTTAAAACATGTTGGTATTACAAACTCGGACAGGGAGAGGTTTAAAATGTCAGTGAAGACACTTGCCAGTTGGTTAGCGCATGCTGGCAGTACACGTCCTGGTAATCCGTCTGGCCCTGCGGCCTTGTGAATGTTGACCTGTTTAAAGGTCTTACTCACATCGGCTGCAGAGAGCGTGATCACACAGTCTTCCGGAACAGCTGGTGATCTCATGCATGTTTCCGTGTTATTTGCCTCGAAGCGAGCCTAGAAGTGATTTAGCTCATCTGGTATGCTAGTGTCACAGGGCAGCTCTCAGCTGTGCCTCCCTTTGTAGTCTGTAATGGTTTGCAAGCCCTGCCACATCCGTCAAGCGTCAGAGGTGGTATAGTACGATTTGATCTTAGTCCTGTTTTGACGCTTTGCCTGTTTGATGATTCATCGGAGAGTATAGGGGGATTTCTTATAAGCTTCCGGGTTAGAGTCCCGTTCCTTGAAAGCGGCAGCTCTAGCCTTTAGCTCAGTGCGGATGTTGCCTGTAATCCATGGCTTCTGGTTGGGGTATGTACGTATGGTCACTGTGGGGATGATGTCATCGATGCATTTATTGCATTTATTGATGTGGTGTACTCCTCAATGCCATCGGAGGAACATATTCCAGTCTGTGCGAGCAAAACAGTCCTGTAGCTTAGCATCTGCTTCATCTGACCACTTTTTTATTGATCGAGTCACTGGTTTTTCTTGTAAGCAGGAATCAGGAGGATAGAATTATGGTCAGATTTGCCAAATGGAGGGCATGGGAGAGCTTTGTATGTGTGTCTGTGTGTGGCGTAAATGTGGTCCAGAGTTTTTTTCCTCTGGTTGCACATTTAACATGCTGATAGAAGTTTGGTAAAACGGATTTAAGTTTCCCTGCATTAAAGTCCCTGGCCACCAGGAGCGCCGCCTCTGGGTGAGCGTTTTCCAGTTTGCTTATGGCGGAATACAGCTCATTGAGTGCGGTCTTAGTGCCAGCATTAGTCTGTGGTGGTATGTAGACAGCTACGAAAAATACAGATGAAAACTCTCTAGGTAGATAGTGGGGTCTACAGTTTATCATGAGATACTCTACCTCAGGCGAGCAAAACCTTGAGACTTCCTTAGATATCGTGCACCAGCTGTTATTTACAAAAATACATAGTCCGCCACCCCTTGTCTTACCAGACGCCGCTGTTCTATCCTGCCGATACAGCGTATAACCAGCGTATGTTGATAATGTCGTTGTTCAGCCACAACTCTGTGAAGCATAATATATTACAGTTTTGAATGTCCCGTTGGTAGTTTAATCTTCTGCGTAGGTCATCGATTTAATTTTCGAAAGATTGCTTGTTTGCTAGCAGAATGGAAGGATGTGGGGGTTTATTCGATCGCCTACGAATTCTCAGAAGGCAGAAGGCCTTCCCTTCACGCAAATGACGGGGATCCGGGCCTGTTCCCGGGAAAGCAGTATGTCATTCACGTCGGGCTCGTCGGACTCGTTAAAAGGGAAAAAAGGACTCGCATTTCTGTAATCGCATTTCTGATGTCCAGAAGTTATTTTCGGTCATAAGAGACGGTAGCAGCAACATTACGTACAAAATAAGTTAAAAAATAAGTTACAAACAACACAAAGAAACAAACAAAAAACACAATTGGTTAGGAATACGTAAAACGTCAGCCTTCTTCTCCGGCGCCATCTTGTACTTACGAACAAGTACAAGATGAACTGGCCACAGTGTATATGATTTGTTATGCATTGATTATTGTCATTTTCAAACACACACACACACACACGCACACACACGCACACACACACACACACACACCAATGAAACCATTAATGCCACTATCTTCTGGCAGTAGTGTGAGTTTGTGCCCACCTGCATACGTGTGTGTAAAGCCTGCGGCGCTCTCAGCTCCTGCCGTCCTAATTCAATAGAGAAAGCTGTTGACAGCGTTGGTGAATGGCCACTCTCTCGGTGTGAACCCTTACTAAATGCATTATGGGTGACAAGGCAGGGGACATCACAAAGGCCACTCTTCCATTAAGTGAAGAGTAGGAGGAACAAATTAACTAAATTAACTAAATTAAACATAGCCTTTGTGGTACAGTCCATTTCAGTAGGAGGAGATAGTGGCAGAAAATGTCCCATTTGACATGAGTATCGCCACAAAGCCTTCAGTTAAAAACGTATCGTTTTCTATATAATTTTTAGACATCATGCAATGTTGTGGGAAGTCAATCAAATGGAATTATTAGCACAGATACATCACTGAGAGAAGACAAGGAATAGATTGACCGCATCAAAGAATCCTAGGCATTCCAAACCTCCAGGCTGTGATCCAGTTGATCTTCTGATGGTAAAGAAGTGCCGCTAGGTTCAACCTCCCCACGTAAATAGATATCGTATATGGCTCTGGTGATGATTAGTAAACGCTCTTCTGAGTCTCCGCTGTCCAAGCCTTCATTAGATATGTGTACCCAGAGGCTTCACAATCAATAGTCCCTGGCTGCTCTGGGAGGACAGCAACAGCACCTCAACACTGGGCCTTTAGGACATTCATCTTCTGGACAGCTGGACAGCTGGACAGCTGGACAGCTGGACAGCAATACAGACAGGCATTTTTTATTTGAATTTACAGTAATCCGTAGACTTGATCAGCTACAGGTTATGTAGTGAAAGATGGCACCAGAGACAGGTAGGTTCAAGTATTTGTATTTGTATTTATTAAGGATCCCCAAGGCAGCAGCTACTCTTCCTGGGGACCAGCAACATTAAGGCAGTTATATACAATTTAAAATATTACATGACATTATATTTCAAAACAATTTTCACAGCACATGAAGTGTTTGCCCTCAGGCCATTACTCTACTACCAAATATCTACAATACAAAATCCGTGTGTACGTGTGTGTGGAGTGCGTGTCTTATCATGTGTATGTGTAAGTGTGTGTCTGTTCCATAATGTGTATTTTTATTTGTTTTTTTTTATCTGATTCCACTGCTTGCATCAGTTACCTGATGTGGAATAGAGTTCCATGTAGTCATGGCTCTATGTAGTACTGTGCGCCTCCCATAGTCTGTTCTGGACTTTGCGATTGTGAAGAGACCTCTGGTGGAATGTCTTGTGGGGTATATTGTGGTTCATCATCACATGAAGTAGGTCTATGCACTAGTTAGTTGATGGTTGTACTATGATAAAGCCTGATTAAAAATCTATTTTTTTTATGTATCTCTGTGCTATATTTGGTTGCCCACTGTAGCATATGAGACATCCAACAAGGCCAACAACAGTCGTTGTGTTGCGTAACATAATTACGTTTTTCACAGTCATGTTAATTACCAACACAAAAATGTTGGCCAAACATCCCATAAATTATTGTAGCAGGGTTCAGAGGACAGCCTGGCTCCAGACTGGCTCTTCAGAAGGAGAGCAATATGGTTGTATTGTTCTCATGTCATATCCAATTTACTCTGAGGTTTTTTCTTCACGTGATCATTTAGAGAGGAACCAGAAGGGAACAAAACAACAAACCAATGTATCCTTTCTTCTTTTTTACTCCTTATTAAGTGGATAAAATGGAGAGGGCCTCCACCCAGACAAAGCTCTGTTTTACTGTGCGTTTGCCAAATAACCAATCAGTGGTGTAGTGGGTGGAGGCCCTCTTTTTCCACCTTAGGTGTAAAAAATTTATTGAACGATTAGGAAGTGTAATACCAGTGTAAGATTCCAAAAATTCCCCAAATTCTCAGATTTTCCAGAAATCCTGATTGAAGGATTCTGGAGTTCCTGCTTATTCCCTCCTGATTCTGGGAATTCCAACAGGGTTTCCTGGAAAATCTGGGAATTGTCTTTGCCAAATAACACACTGTCCTGAACTCAAAGCAATAGTGTCACATGTAGCCCCAATCTCTTAGCCTGGGGGCCAGTCTGTTTCTGCTCTCTAGCCAACACCTGATGGAATCGTCCTTGACAATGACAATGAAGTAGGCAAAAGCACAAACAGATCTGAGACCAGGCTACCAATCTCTGATCTCAAAGCAAAATTGACAAAGAATACTCCATATATAGCTCATTTTGAATCACAAACAGAAATATGCATCTCTCTAAAACACATTTATAGATGAGCTGGGGAGTCCTTCCCCTTTAACTCTCATCCCTCCAGACCGGAGTTATAGTTTGTTCACAACAGGATCCATCCCGCTCGTCTGCACGGCGTTTTATTCATGGCGCAGAGAGAGGAGCAGGGAAAGCCATAACTTCTGAGTCCTATAAATGGACAAGGTAAGGGGTATAAATACAGGAGTCGGTAACTCAACACAGACAGGGCAATTCCATCTATCCTTCTGCAGCACGATTTATATCAGCAGAGCATTCTGGAGGCGAGCATAGAAATGGCACATGGCCAGAAACACTGAGCTGCTGCCCTCGGCTGCTGAGCACCTTGGATATTACAGAAACACTGAGCTGCTGCCCTCTGCTGCTGAGCACCTTGGATAGTACAGAAACACTGAGCTGCTGCCCTCGGCTGCTGAGCACCTTGGATAGTACAGAAACACTGAGCTGCTGCCCTCTGCTGCTGAGCACCTTGGATAGTACAGAAACACTGAGCTGCTGCCCTCTGCTGCTGAGCACCTTGGATATTACAGAAACACTGAGCTGCTGCCCTCGGCTGCTGAGCACCTTGGATATTACAGAAACACTGAGCTGCTGCCCTCGGCTGCTGAGCACCTTGGATAGTACAGAAACACTGAGCTGCTGCCCTCTGCTGCTGAGCACCTTGGATAGTACAGAAACACTGAGCTGCTGCCCTCTGCTGCTGAGCACCTTGGATATTACAGAAACACTGAGCTGCTGCCCTCGGCTGCTGAGCACCTTGGATATTACAGAAACACTGAGCTGCTGCCCTCGGCTGCTGAGCACCTTGGATAGTACAGAAACACTGAGCTGCTGCCCTCGGCTGCTGAGCACCTTGGATATTACAGAAACACTGAGCTGCTGCCCTCGGCTGCTGAGCACCTTGGATAGTACAGAAACACTGAGCTGCTGCCCTCGGCTGCTGAGCACCTTGGACAGTACAGAAACACTGAGCTGCTGCCCTCGGCTGCTGAGCACCTTGAATATTACAGAAACACTGAGCTGCTGCCCTCGGCTGCTGAGCACCTTGGATATTACAGAAACACTGAGCTGCTGCCCTCTGCTGCTGAGCACCTTGGATATTACAGAAACACTGAGCTGCTGCCCTCTGCTGCTGAGCACCTTGGATAGTACAGAAACACTGAGCTGCTGCCCTCGGCTGCTGAGCACCTTGGATAGTACAGAAACACTGAGCTGCTGCCCTCGGCTGCTGAGCACCTTGGATAGTACAGAAACACTGAGCTGCTGCCCTCGGCTGCTGAGCACGTTGGATATTACAGAAACACTGAGCTGCTGCCCTCGGCTGCTGAGCACCTTGGGTAGTACAGAAACACTGAGCTGCTGCCCTCTGCTGCTGAGCACCTTGGATATTACAGAAACACTGAGCTGCTGCCCTCGGCTGCTGAGCACCTTGGATATTACAGAAACACTGAGCTGCTGCCCTCGGCTGCTGAGCACCTTGGATAGTACAGAAACACTGAGCTGCTGCCCTCGGCTGCTGAGCACCTTGGATATTACAGAAACACTGAGCTGCTGCCCTCTGCTGCTGATCACCTTGGATATTACAGAAACACTGAGCTGCTGCCCTCTGCTGCTGAGCACCTTGGATATTACAGAAACACTGAGCTGCTGCCCTCGGCTGCTGAGAACCTTGGATATTACAGAAATACTGAACTGCTGCCCTCTGCTGCTGAGCACCTTGGATATTACAGAAACACTGAGCTGCTGCCCTCGGCTGCTGAGCACCTTGGATATTACAGAAACACTGAGCTGCTGCCCTCAGCTGCTGAGCACCTTGGATATTACAGAAACACTGAGCTGCAGCCCTCTGCTGCTGAGCACCTTGGATATTACAGAAACACTGAGCTGCTGCCCTCTGCTGCTGAGCACCTTGGATATTACAGAAACACTGAGCTGCTGCCCTCGGCTGCTGAGAACCTTGGATAGTACAGAAACACTGAGCTGCTGCCCTCTGGTGCCGAGCACCTTGGAAATTACAGAAACACTGAGCTGCTGCCCTCTGCTGCTGAGCACCTTGGATATTACAGAAACACTGAGCTGCTGCCCTCGGCTGCTGAGCACCTTGGATATTACAGAAACACTGAGCTGCTGCCCTCTGCTGCTGAGCACCTTGGATAGTACAGAAACACTGAGCTGCTGCCCTCTGCTGCTGAGCACCTTGGATATTACAGAAACACTGAGCTGCTGCCCTCGGCTGCTGAGAACCTTGGATATTACAGAAATACTGAACTGCTGCCCTCTGCTGCTGAGCACCTTGGATATTACAGAAACACTGAGCTGCTGCCCTCGGCTGCTGAGCACCTTGGATATTACAGAAACACTGAGCTGCTGCCCTCAGCTGCTGAGCACCTTGGATATTACAGAAACACTGAGCTGCAGCCCTCTGCTGCTGAGCACCTTGGATATTACAGAAACACTGAGCTGCTGCCCTCTGCTGCTGAGCACCTTGGATATTACAGAAACACTGAGCTGCTGCCCTCGGCTGCTGAGAACCTTGGATAGTACAGAAACACTGAGCTGCTGCCCTCTGGTGCTGAGCACCTTGGAAATTACAGAAACACTGAGCTGCTGCCCTCTGCTGCTGAGCACCTTGGATATTACAGAAACACTGAGCTGCTGCCCTCGGCTGCTGAGCACCTTGGATATTACAGAAACACTGAGCTGCTGCCCTCTGCTGCTGAGCACCTTGGATAGTACAGAAACACTGAGCTGCTGCCCTCTGCTGCTGAGCACCTTGGATATTACAGAAACACTGAGCTGCTGCCCGCGGCTGCTGAGCACCTTGGATATTACAGAAACACTGAGCTGCTGCCCTCGGCTGCTGAGCACCTTGGATAGTACAGAAACACTGAGCTGCTGCCCTCGGCTGCTGAGCAACTTGGATATTACAGAAACACTGAGCTGCTGCCCTCTGCTGCTGAGCACCTTGGATAGTACAGAAACACTGAGCTGCTGCCCTCGGCTGCTGAGCACCTTGGATAGTACAGAAACACTGAGCTGCTGCCCTCGGCTGCTGAGCACCTTGGATAGTACAGAAACACTGAGCTGCTGCCCTCTGCTGCTGAGCACCTTGGATATTACAGAAACACTGAGCTGCTGCCCTCGGCTGCTGAGCACCTTGGATATTACAGAAACACTGAGCTGCTGCCCTCTGCTGCTGAGCACCTTGGATATTACAGAAACACTGAGCTGCTGCCCTCGGCTGCTGAGCACCTTGGATATTACAGAAACACTGAGCTGCTGCCCTCGGCTGCTGAGCACCTTGGATATTACAGAAACACTGAGCTGCTGCCCTCGGCTGCTGAGCACCTTGGATAGTACAGAAACACTGAGCTGCTGCCCTCGGCTGCTGAGCACCTTGGATATTACAGAAACACTGAGCTGCTGCCATCGGCTGCTGAGCACCTTGGATATTACAGGAACACTGAGCTGCTGCCCTCTGCTGCTGAGCACCTTGGATATTACAGAAACACTGAGCTGCTGCCCTCTGGTGCTGAGCACCTTGGATATTACAGAAACACTGAGCTGCTGCCCTCGGCTGCTGAGCACCTTGGATAGTACAGAAACACTGAGCTGCTGCCCTCGGCTGCTGAGCACCTTGGATAGTACAGAAACACTGAGCTGCTGCCCTCGGCTGCTGAGCACCTTGGATATTACAGAAACACTGAGCTGCTGCCCTCTGCTGCTGAGCACCTTGGATAGTACAGAAACACTGAGCTGCTGCCCGCGGCTGCTGAGCACCTTGGATATTACAGAAACACTGAGCTGCTGCCCTCTGCTGCTGAGCACCTTGGATATTACAGAAACACTGAGCTGCTGCCCTCTGCTGCTGAGCACCTAGGACATTACAGAAACACTGAGCTGCTGCCCTCGGCTGCTGAGCACCTTGGATAGTACAGAAACACTGAGCTGCTGCCCTCTGGTGCTGAGCACCTTGGATATTACAGAAACACTGAGCTGCTGCCCTCTGCTGCTGAGCACCTTGGATATTACAGAAACACTGAGCTGCTGCCCTCGGCTGTTGAGCACCTTGGATATTACAGAAACACTGAGCTGCTGCCCTCTGCTGCTGAGCACCTTGGATAGTACAGAAACACTGAGCTGCTGCCCTCTGCTGCTGAGCACCTTGGATATTACAGAAACACTGAGCTGCTGCCCTCTGCTGCTGAGCACCTTGGATATTACAGAAACACTGAGCTGCTGCCCTCTGCTGCTGAGCACCTTGGATATTACAGAAACACTGAGCTGCTGCCCTCTGCTGCTGAGCACCTTGGATATTACAGAAACACTGAGCTGCTGCCCTCGGCTGCTGAGCACCTTGGATATTACAGAAACACTGAGCTGCTGCCCTCGGCTGCTGAGCACCTTGGATAGTACAGAAACACTGAGCTGCTGCCCTCTGCTGCTGAGCACCTTGGATATTACAGGAACACTGAGCTGCTGCCCTCGGCTGCTGAGCACCTTGGATATTACAGGAACACTGAGCTGCTGCCCTCGGCTGCTGAGCACCTTGGATATTACAGAAACACTGAGCTGCTGCCCTCTGCTGCTGACCACCTTGGATAGTACAGAAACACTGAGCTGCTGCCCTCGGCTGCTGAGCACCTTGGATATTACAGAAACTGGTTACCAGACAGACTTATGCAGACCGATGAATGCAGGCAAAATGCAGCAGGGCAGAATCCAAACAGACAACCAAATGCCTAGATTGTTAAATGAACAGGGAACATGTATTTGAATGCATTGCTATATCAGAATTAAATGTTATGTGGGTATTGGGGGGGGGGGGGGGGCGTTCCATTAAAGACTGCAGTATAATTTGTAGTTTCCATAAAATGTAACTATATGACTGAATTGGCACATTTCACTGTTTTGCATGGTATAGATATATAGGCCAATGCAGTAGATAGGCCTAATTTATACGGCTCATAATAATGGCCGGGCCGGAGCAAATGTAATGGCATCAAACACCTGGAAACCATGTATTTGATATATTTGATACCATTCCACCTATTCCGCTCCAGTCATTACCACATCTCATTCTCCACAATTAAGGTGACACCGATCTACAGTGATGTGCAGGGTTAAAAAACATCAGTTCTTCAATGGGGTCTATGTGCAAAGAAGTGAAGAGGCATGGCGTACGCACATGGGACCGCGCGGCTGGGCCCCTACTTGATGGCTGTTAGGTCAGAGGTCACCTTCACTGACAGCTGAAATTCAGGGACCACAAACAGCTCAGACGTCAGCCCTCCAGTGGGACCTCCACGTGAGCCTGAACAACCGTTTTGACAACTTTTAATTCAATTCTGCAATCGTACAGATCAGGCTACAAATCAGACAACTTTTTTTATTTCAACCACACCTGAAACAAAAATACAGAATTTGTCAGTGCTTCCTCTGGAATTCGTTCAAACCTCTAACTCACACATATTATTCATCATAGGCGATCTATGTCATCATTCATCTGCAATTTCGAGATGATCTATGATTTTTACCTTCTTATTTAGTTCAGCAGATATCTTTCTGAAGGACGATTTCTACCAACAGACCATGCAAAGATGACATACACCAAAGCATTACACTCCAGTGGCAATTGGTGGTTAGATTTAAGCAAATTGGAGATTGATTCATGGTTTAGACTCAGAAGTAAGAAATGAAAACTGCCTAGTTACTAAACATGTCCCACACACTATTGCAAATATCAATCACCTAAAAGAGGCAATCTGTAGTTCAACCAACAACAAAGCGGCTCACCCCACCACTGTTTTGGTAAACAGCTGAGGGATGTGGCTGGAGAAATGTAACCAATCTCAAACTCATAGACAGAGCTTCAAAATGACCGTTTTAACCATGTTTTGAGACTGTACAGTGTTTGTTGTTTGCTATTACATTGTTTACAAACAATGGAGTAAAACAAGCTTATTGCCCCTTTAATTAGGCCTATCATGACAGACAGCCTACATCATACCCTCCTGAGTGGCGCAGCGTCTAAGGCACTGCATCTCAGTACTAGAGGTGTCACTACAGACCCTGGTTCGATTCCAGGCTGCATCACAACCGGCTGTGGTTGGGAGTCCCATTGGGTGGCACACAATTGGGCCTGCGTCATCCGGGTTAGGGTTTGGCCGGGGTAGGCTGTCATTGTAAATAAGAATTTGTTCTTAATAAATCCTCTACAGGATCGGTGGGTCCCCTGCGGGACGGTTGAGCTAACGTAGGCTAATGTGATTAGCATGAGGTTGTAAGTAACAAGAACATTTCCCAGGACATAGATATATCTGATATAGGCAGAAAGCTTCAATTATTGTAAATATAACTACACTGTCCAATTTACAATAGCATTACAGTGAAAGAAAATGCTATTGTTTGAGTGAGTGCACAGTTGTGAACTTGAAAATGTATTAATAAACCAATTAGGCACATTTGGGCAGTCTTGTTACAACATTTTGAACAGAAATGCAATGGTTAATTGGATCAGTCTAAAACGTTGCGTACACACTGCTGCCATCTAGTGGCCAAAATCTAAATTGCGCCTAGGCTGGCATAATATATTGTGGCCTTTCTCTTGCATGTTATTTCTTTGTATTATCTTTTACCAGATCTATTGTGTTATATTCTTCAACATGAATTTAACATTTCCACAAACTTCAAAGTGTTTCCTTCAAATGGTATCAAGAATATGCATATCCTTGCTTCAGGTCCTGAGCTCCAGGTAGTTAGATTTGGGTATGTCATTTTAAGCGAAAATTTAAAGAAAGGGTTGGCTCCTTAAGTTTACTGACTTGCCTAGTGAAATAAAGGTTAAATAAAAACATCTGTTAATTGCGAATAGCCTAATCAGATAGAGGCAAATAGAAGCTTGCACTAAAAATAAAAAATAAATGTTCTCTCGACTCTTCCACAACAGCTTGAATTGAGTCTGATGACAGGACCTTTGGATGCAATTGAAAGGCTAACATTCAATTCATAGGCATTAACATAACATTTCAAATTTACAAAACAACCTACTTGTTAATCATTTCCATATTTATTTATTTTATTGAACCTTTATTTAACTGGGTAAGTCAGTTAAGAACAAATTCTTATTTACAATGACGGCCTACCCCGGATGACGCTGGGCCAATTGTGCGCCACCCAATGGGACTCCCAATCACGACCGTTTCCACTTCATTTCAATTAAATTAAATTGAAGCTACGTAGAATAGACGTTGAATTGACGTCTGTGCCCAGTGGGAAATGTATTTCACCCTCTTGATTTCAGTGAGGAGTTTGGAAATATTTTCCGGACGGGGGCGCTTATTTATGTGCTTGACTGTTGCAAGAGCCCGGAGCAGTGAAAGGGACACTGTCCCTATCCGAATCCCTCTGTCGCACTTGATCCCAGTCGAAATAATCTAACGATAGGGACGGGTCAATTTGGTCAAATAGAGGAATCAATCAAAAATAATCGCTGTTAGTAGTGCTTACTCATAGCTTGAAGTATGGTAAAGTGAACATTGGGATATTCTTGGATTTTTTTCTTTCTTTACATCGACCGTTGAGGGGGTAGGCTACTCGTGGAGTTAAAAGGCGGACCACTTGTGTTTGCCCTGGTTCTGTCAGATGAACAAATCGTAAGAACTCGATACCACTCGCGTATTTTTCCAGCTGACATCTTCGTGTTAGGTGAGTGTGTTTATAGAATAAAATGATTCATTCAATTGTCTGCCTATTATACAAATGTATTTGATTTATTTTGAGATGTCCTCTCAATGCTTTTTGTGGATGCATCTCGCACACTGGGACTGGCAAAAAGTTTTGATAAATCGCCATTCAACATAATTAACCATCGTGTTGCTACATTTGTTGGTGTGCAATTCTATTCTATTATGTTTCAATATTAGCCTATTGATAAAAGCTGTTTTTACTTTAGCTGAAACTCTCAAGGGAACTAGTTATTTTATTATTTTTGAATGATCTGCTATCTGAAGCGATGTATTACGTGCGGTGTGGTGCACATTTCTGCGATGTTAATATTTGGTCGTTTTCGGCGTGGCAGATGTCTTCTGGTGGAGGTGGTTAAGGTGTTTCGGTTTCCAAAGGACTTCAGTAGTTGTAAGAAGTTCACACCTCCGGAATTCCCTTTTCAAACACGATTTAGTGCATCATTACATGGTGTACCATGTATGCTTGAATAGTTAAAGAATCTCAGGACAGAATTCAATGCTTCATAGCTCCATTTGTTCCCTATTGATTTCGCAGGGCTCCGACTCCTGTTGACAGTGTGTGAATGAATGATAGCCTAGCCCTAGTGTAAACCTGCAATGACCCAAAACTCCAATCTGAAGTATGGCACTGAGCTAGAACTGCATTACCATTCGAAATGCATGGAGTGACCTATTGCATGCAATACATACTGAAATCCATGTCATAATTGTATTTTTAAACCCTAATTTGCCTATGTATTGGTCACTCGAAGGCTTTTTTAAATGAGAAATTGGATGACTGTGCAGGATCTTTAAAAAAAGATGTGCTGTTATACATGTATGCCAACCATGCAATAGGCCACTAAATGCATTTCAGTCAAATTGTTAGTATTTTACATTAAACAGGCTAAAGGCTATTCAATGGTTATTATGAATGAATACAATATCCCCTGGTCTTTATTTATGAACCCTTTGGGTGCAAAACCCCACTGTTGTGGTTGCATCTACAACAGGAAAGTGATCAATGGTCTATTGTCTGATCTAGGGGTGACCACATTTAGTCGACTGGTCAATTGTTTGGTTGATAGGCTTTTGGTCATCAATAATTTTTTTTAGTCGAGCAGCGGCAAATACAGTTGAAGTCGGAAGTTTACATACACCTTAGCCAAATACATTTAAACTCAGTTTTTCACAATTCTTGACATTTAATCAGAGTAAAAAATCCCTGTCTTAGGTCAGTTAGGATCACCACTTTATTTGAAGAATGTGAAATGTCAGAATAATAGTAGAGAATTATTTATTTCAGCTTTTATTTCTTTCATCACATTCCCAGTGGGTCAGAAGTTTACATACACCAATTAATATTTGGTAGCATTGCCTTTAAATTGTTTAACTTGGGTCAAACGTTCCGGGTAGCCCTCCACAAGCTTCCCACAATAAGTTGGGTGAATTTTGGCCCATTCCTCCTGACAGAGCTGGTGTAACTGAGTCAGGTTTGTTGGCCTCCTTGCTTGCACACGCTTTTCCAGTTCTGCCCACAAATTGTATATAGGATTGAGGTCAGGGTTTGTGATGGCCACTCCAATACCTTGACTTTGTTGTCCTTAAGCCATTTTGCCACAACTTTGGAAGTATGCTTGGGGTCATTGTCCATTTGGAAGACCCATTTGCGACCAAGCTTTAACTTCCTGACTGATGTCTTGAGATGTTGCTTCAATATAGCCACATCATTTTCCTTTCTCATGATGCCATCTATTTTGTGACGTGCACCAGTCCCTCCTGCAGCAAAGCACCCCCACATGATGCTGCCACCCCCTTGCTTCACGGTTGGGATGGTGTTCTTCGGCTTGCAAGCCTCCCCCTTTTTCTTCCAAACATAACAATAGTCATTATGGTCAACCAGTTCTATTTTTGTTTCATCAGACCAGAGGATATTTCTCGAAAAAGTACAATCTTTGTCCTCATGTCTGGCTTTTTTATGGCGGTTTTGGAGCAGTGGCTTCTTCCTTGCTGAGCGGTCTTTCAGGTTATGTCTATATAGGACTCGTTTTACTGTGGATATATATACTTTTGTACCTGTTTCCTCCAGCATCTTCACAAGGTCCTTTGCTGTTGTTCTGGGATTGATTTGCACCCTTCGCACCAAAGTACGTTCAACTCTAGGAGACAGAACGTGTCTCCTTCCTGAGCGCTATGACGGCTGTGTGGTCCCATGGTGTTTATACTTGCGTACTATTGTTTGTACAGATGAACGTGGTACCTTCAGGCGTTTGGAAATTACTCCCAAGGATGAACCAGACTTGTGGAGGTCTACAATTCTTTGGCTGATTTCTTTAGATTTTCCAATGATTTCAAGCAAAGAGGCACTGTTTGAAGGTAGGCCTTGAAATACATCCACAGGTACACCTCCAATTGACTCAAATTATGTCAATTAGCCTATCAGAAGCTTCTAAAGCCATGTCATCATTTTCTGGAATTTTCCAAGCTGTTTGAAGGCATAGTCAACTTAGTGTATGTGAACTTCTGACCCACTGGAATTGTGATACAGTGAATTATAAGTGAAATAATCTGTCTGTAAACAGTTGTTGGAAAAATTACTTGTCTCATGCACAAAGTAGTTGTCCTAACCGACTTGCCAAAACTATAGTTTGTAAATGTTTACAAGACTTTTGTGGAGTGGTTGAAAAACGAGTTTTAATGACTCCAACCTAAGTGTATGTAAACTTCAGACTTAATTATAAAATAAATTAAACTGTTCCACGAAAATGTGTATATGAAAACCATAACTGGCCTCGATCAGCAGATCAGTAGAAATGGTACGATAACATGGCACTCCAAATTTTAATAGGTTGCCGACCGATGGTGTAGCCTATTACTGGCAACTTCAGGAGCCTAATAGCAGAATCTGCGAAGGCCAGCAGCAGCGGGAGGAGGAGGGTCGGGAACAGGTTTTTTCTTCTGGTTAGGCTATATTGATCTTTTTTATCACAGTGCTTAAAGCATCAGACAAGCTCAGTAGCCTACATATAGTTGATTTTATTCAAACCGGTTGTGTCTATATATGGAAAAATACACGTTTTAAAATGTCAACCAATCGATTGGTTGAAAGAACACACGACTCTTGGTTGACTCAGATTATTTTTAGTCGGTGACAGGCCGGCCACAGCACTAGTCTGATCTATTCCTAATGGTTGGGAATGGAATGGTGATGTAACATCATGTCTCAATCCTCCTGATTCCTGTCTTGTTGCCCTATTAAGGGCTGGGCAATATGGTATTTTTCAATGTTTTTGACAGTAGGCTGCTATAGAGGTATTTGACGGTATTTCATGTTTCTGAATAATAAAAGTCTAAATATGCTTTATGAGTAGTGCATGACCCTAGGATGGCAGTAAATTAATGATAAGTTGTTTTAATGTCTTTCTCTATTCTGATTGTTTTATACTCAACCAAATTGGGACAAAACTGACAGTTTATTTCAACATAACACTTGGGGAGCGATAAAACAAATGGAGACCCATTCATTTTCAATGGAGGGAAGTGAAGTAGGCAGTTGGGCAACAGTTGGGCGAGGGTCATGGCTAGAAGGGATCCAGCTTTAGTCAAAATAACATTGAAAGTGTTGTTTTTTGCATTTTAGCAAACCCTAACCCTTTTCCTAACCTTAACCTAATTATCCTACCTGCTGTGTAAGTTCTTCTAACCTGCTACAAAAAGTCAAATCTTGACAAATTTGACAAAAGCTGGATGACTTCTAGCCATGCCCATGGGCGAGGAAGCATGAAGAGGGCGGGACCAAAGGTGGGGAAAGCTGAACTTTGTGCAAATACTCCACGATATCACAATGCTATTGATCAATCAAAGCTCACTTTAGCGTCAAGCCCCTACTGGATTGGCAGTTGATACCTAGCGCTACTTAGCCTGCTTGCAAGTTTGCTAGCACCCACATAGAGTGGCTATCTAAATGAATGTGTTATGTGGAAATTTTGTGAAGTAGTCCAATTTATTTATATTTTATTTAGCGCTGTATCAAAATATTATAGACTTTGTGTGCACATCGTTATATTATTCCCCATGCTGATTCAAGGTACAAAAAATTGACATGACTAAAGTGAGACCAGACCACTGGCTGAGAGAGACTGTGCATCAGATATTTTAAATGGGTTGTTTGGAGAGCCGAGAATCTCTGTTATTCTATGGAGTGTAGGTCTAGTACATGGTGATTCACTATTCTAAATCACGTACAGGGTGAGCAGAGATGAGCTGAAGAGAATATCGTTTTACAGACGTCATACTTTGTTTCCCCCTGTATATTATACTTCATCAACATGTCTGTGCTTAGTGCAGCGGGCAGTGATAGGGACCCTTTAGAAATAAGTATAGTGAACAGCATTAGACTTTAGAGGCCACCTCTGTAATGCAGGCTGATTGGCATACGGTATGTGATGTACCTTATGTTGCTGAAAACAAGAGTTTTATAGACGAGGACAGAAGTGGACCGTTAAATCTACCTTCTACAAGTCAAGCTCTATAAAACCCTTAAATACACACACACGCGCAGACACACACGCGCAGACACACACGCGCAGACACACACATGCAGACACACACACACACGCTCAAATCTCAGGCTGCAGTGATGGGCCAGTCACTCCCAGTGTGGTGTGGGAACAGCAGTAAGAATTGAGAGGAGAGGATAGTGGTCCTCAGGATACAGAGTGGGTTGAAAAGGGCTTTTCATTTATTATAATCTAGTGGTGTCCAACATGCGAGGGGATCCAATCCGGAACGTGTGGTTTGAGTGAATAATAAAAAATACGTTTTTAGGTGGGGAGTGGGGATGAATTCAATATACTTAAATTAAATCGAAACTGTGTATAAATTAGAATGGACCTACATTAACAGTTTCTTGACCATGTCCAGCTTGCGAATAATCACAAAATGAAAGCTAGACAGTCAGGAAGCATCGGAAATTCCCAAAACAATAGATAGAGGCCTTTTTTAAAACAAATTTTAACCGTGAGGAAATATAACGAATATTCAGTGCAGCCCTCTGGACCTCATTGAAGATCGAATGCGGCCCCCGGGGGAAATTTGTTTGACACTGTTATAAACACTTTAAATGTGGCTTGGTTAGATCTCTAACCTAACAATGCCATTTAGAGAGGTTTGAAGAGGTGAAAAAAATAAGTTGAAAATCAAATTTTATGTAGGTGGTGGGTGTTGTATTTATTTTTATTTAACCTTTATTTAGCTAGGCAAGTGACTTAAGAACAAATTCTTATTTTACAATGACTGCCTACCCCAGCCAAACCCTCCCCTAACCTGGACGAAGCTGGGCCAATTGTGCGCCGCCCTAAGGGACTCCCAATCACAGCCAGTTGTGATACAGCCCGGGATCGAACCAGGATCTGTAGTGACACCTCTAGCACTGAAGTGCAGTGCCTTACACCGCTGTGCCACTCGCGCTCATGTCTGATTTGATTGTATTGTAATACACACAGCACACATGACAGAAACATTATGCATAAGGCCCTCAGACTGGAACCGGCCCTGTCTTACTTTCACACAAATGAGTTAGACCCAGCCTACTATGTTATGTAAAATCCACAAAAAAAATTCAGTAATCTACTGCCTTGGCTAGGGTTTCTAGAACAATGCGAAGATCGGTGAGACGTCATAAAGATGTGTTTCAGGTAAAAGAATGAACATAGCAGCTATTCACACACAAAACTAAGGACGGAATTTTCCATGCGCGGCTCAATTAAAAGATGTGCAGAGATTCAGTATCAAATTGATTACTCTCTATTCTCACTCTCACACATATGAAAACTGAAAACATACAAAAGCACCATATTCTACCAGTTGCTGTCTGTCACACTCACGCATACACACATACATCTACTTGCCTTCCCATAGCAGGGCTTGCAGATGTTTGTACTGATCCCCTTCCAGACTCACTGTGCTGACTGGGAGTTTTCCAATCCTCTGAAATTAGAGCAGGAGACATGAGCACCATCCAAAGAGCAGGCCTGCATGCCTTTACGCACAACGCATGCACACCCACAGCACTTCCCACTCAGGCCTTGCCTACTGGCACAAAAAAGAGACTGGTATATAATCCAAGCACCGCCATCTGATTTGAAAGTTAATATATTTGTACACAACACTGGAAAGCAGGAGGACACCCTATAGTCAAACTATCCCTGCCCTGGTCTGAAGTAGGGATGTGACAAATGGACAATTTTGCTTGACGTTTAAACTGTTTTAAAAAAAAATCAGTTTTCCGTTAAAACAGTAAGAAAAAACCCATACAATTCCACCTCAATTCACAATGCAGAATAATGGTCCTATTACATATGTATGACCTCTAGGGCCGGGCAATGAAGCTCTATCTACCACGACCTTTTACAGACATAGAACACAGCTACAGTAACACGTCGACCGCAACAATTGATAACTTTTCAGACAATTAGAAGCTTCTGTACCTTATCAGACAGTAGAATTCCGCTCCGGTATAGACTGTTCTTTATAGAGGGCTTGCAGTTGTGTCACAAATCACCTAGCAACCGCACCAGGCGCCATGTTGGACGACCAAAGTCAGTCTGTTGGAAGTCCTCTAATCGTCCACATGGCTGGCTGCCTTTTGCAACCACTGGAAACTTCATTTTTCTAAGGACCTAGAAAATGGAGGCAGTGGGAGAACCTACTCAAGTAAGTAAATATATTTTGAAAATGATCAATGTAAGAAACCTAGTGTGCAGGCGTACTCAAATAAGCTGCTAATGTAATGTTCACTAGTTAGCTAACTTTACATACTGTAGCTAAGTGAGTTAAATATAACCAGCTTGCTAACTTCCTACTGTATTAGCTAGTTAGCTACCTATCTTGATGTATTTATCGTTGTACTGTAGCTCTAAATGAATTTGTAGCTTGGTAGCTAGTTAACAGCCATGGAAGAGGGTGAAAGGATTAGCCAGCAGTTCCAGCTGTCCGAGAAGGCAGAGTAGGCTACTCTGGATAGGGCAGGTCCATTACCTTTGTGGGAGGACATTATGAACCTATTCTCCTGTTCCAGTCTCTAGCAAGGAAAAACTGAGGACAGAGAGATACTGTATAGCAACATAATATTCAGTGCTGTCTAATTTGAGTATAATGAAGCCTGTTTCTTTGTTTTCTGTCCTCAGATACAGAGCCGTAAAACCCTGTCTGCAGATGAAGAGGTCCCAATGAATGTCACAACAAAATAAGGGTACATCCTTGTATACCATGGATTATGTGAACCTATGATAGCACATTTTGTGAGCAAAAATACAGTTTAAAAGTTACACACAATGTATAATCCTATTACAACTGGAGCAGGCCAACCCTGCTGGGTGTGCATGCTTCTGTTCCAGCCCAGCACTAACGCACCTGAAGATGCTCTCTACGTAAATGGCACAACAGAATCATTCAGATTGTCTGAAGCACAGCCTATGACAACCATCTCATATAACTGAGGGATGTCTCCTTTCATATCTGGAAAAGGACAAAGTAGAAACTGATGCTGCTGCAGCATTGCTCATTCACAGTGGGAATGGGTGTCTTGATAGAGGTCAACTGGTTGAACCTACAGTAGTACATAACAAATGAAAAGCACTCCTGATGTTAGAATCACTTTCTCAGGTCAGCTATACCATCAGATCTCTTAAGTGTTGTTTGGCTGTGTTTAATTCATTCAGGTGTTTTAGTGTCGTATAATGAACAACCAATAGTCAACACAGCAGGTTGTCCTATCCCATTGAAGCCTTTGTTCTATGTCCATACATTTTCCCTCTTATGAATGAAGTTCTCAACAAATTATCATTGGGTTATTATACGAATACATGATAACCGCTGTTTTTTTTGACAATAATGTCCTCCAGGATATATGGACGTCATATCGTACAACTTGCGTCTCCCTTTTTCATGGTCATGGAAGGGATCCAGCTTTGGTCAAATTAACTTAATATTTAATAAGTTAGGAGAATTTACGCAGCAGGTTACGAGAATGAACGTTGCCGGTTAGGATCATTAGATTAAGGTTAGGAATAGGGTTAGGGTAAACTAAAGTGCAAAAAATTACCTTGACGTTAATTTGACAGAAGTTGGATCCCTTTTAGCCAGGACCCGTTTTTGGCCTAGGCTACATGGTTACATTCAAGACAAGGTCGTTTTTATTGAACAATCACGGTGAAAAAATTGCTTCCCCAAACTGTGAAACTCATGTGACACACTGCAAGCTATCTAGCTAGCTATTTTTGGCTAACTTACTGTAGTGTTGTTGTTAACACCTTGTTAGCATAACATCTAAATTAAACTTGGGTTCAGGTTTTAACGTGCAAAAAGGTTTATTCACTTTTTTGATAGTTCTTGAGTCTAAGCTCATTGGTATCACCAACGGTGTTTCATGAGTGCGGGGAATCTGAATACATTTTTTTCCTGTTGTCTTTCCTGCATTGTTAGAGCAGCCAAATAATCCACAGAAAATGACCGTGATGATGAATCAACTAGTTTTAGGCACTGCAGTTTGGGTTAGCCTGTCGGCTGTTAACGGAATAATTAATGCGGTGGTCTTCCAACATGGCCCCCAGGAGGCGTCGTATGTTAACTGCAAGCCTTGGATTGTTTTCCTGACAACAATAAACATTGCTGATAGATGTGCTGCTGCATTTGTTTCTGCAGTTTATGGTATGGTAGCTAGATGTGTTTTCTTTCTACTATACTGAACAAAAATATAAACGCAACATGCAAGAATTTCAAATATTTTGCTGAGTTACAGTTCATATAAGGAAATCTGTCAATTTAAATAAATTCATTAGGCCCTAATCTATGGATTTTAAATGACTGGGCAGGGGCCAGCCATGAGTGGGCCTGGGACGGCATAGGCCTACCCACTTGGGAGCCAGGCCCAGCCAATCAGAATTCGTTTTTCCCCACAAAAGGGCTTTATTACAGACAGAAATACTCCTCAGCGCCTCGCCCTCCCTCCCCTCAGACGATCCCGCAGGTCAAAAAGCCGGATGTGGAATCCTGAGCTGGCGTGGCTACACGTGGTCTACGGTTGGATGTACTGACAAATTCTCTCAAATGACGTTGGAGGTGGTTTATGGTAGAGAAATGAACATTGAATTCTCTGGCAACAGCTCTGGTGGACATTCCTGCAGTCAGCATGTCAATTGCACGCTCCCTCAACTTGAGACATCTGTGGCATTGTGTTTTTTTTTTTACAAAACTGCACATTTTAGTGGCCTTTTATTGTCGCCAGCACAAGGTGCACCTGTGTAATGATCATGCTGTTTAATCAGCTTCTTGATATGCCACACCTGTTAGGTGGATGGATTATCTTGACAGGCTAAAATGCTCACCAACTGGGATGTAAACAGATTTGACAGAAATAAGCTTTTTGTGCATGTGGTTCATTTCTGTGATCTTTTATTTCAGCTCATGAAACATGGGTCCAACACTTTACATGTTGCGTTTTATATTTTTGTTCAGTGTAAATGTCTTGGTAAGTCCCAGTATTTAACAAACTTTAAAGTAGTTTTTTAGGAGGTTGGTCTGTGCACAGGTAGGCAGGCTGCACGCAGCAGCTCAAGATTATTTGATTGACAGTTCTGGTCGCCTAGTGATGGAACTTCAGGAGCGGCATTCCTTTACAGACAAGTAAAATGTTTCGTCTCCAGAGAAGGTTTCGTGTTGGCATTTAAAAAATACGTTGTGTAACCTACCTAACAGACAAGCAAACATGTCGTAGCCGAGATGCTTTCAAGGGGCCACATTTCATTGTCTGAAAAAGGTAATCGATACAAGCTACCGGTAGCCTACTGTAATTTGAATATTGATACAAAAACAGAAAAACACTCACTCAGCAATAAAGAGTAAGTACCCTGTGTTTGCAAGACTGGCCCGAAGATACCTCTGTATCCCAGCAACATCAGTGCCATGAATAGGCTAGGATATTCTACAAACAGACTGAACACACACTTGCATCATTAGCAAAGAGCAGGCAGGCCAGAGCGAGGGAGAGAGAAGTAGGAGCATGGAAGGGAGGTAGAGAGAGGGAAAGAAGGAGAGAACGGATGGATGGAGGGAGAACCAGGTGAAGGGGGAAAATCAAGAATGCTGCAGTGACCTGTTGCCACTAGGAAAAAGCATCCAGTGGAGCGCAAACAACATTGTAAATACAACCCATATTTATCTGTTTATTTATTACCCCTTGCCATTCATACTACAACTATTTGCACACTGTTACAACACTGTACATAGCTAATAATATAACGTTTGAGATGTCTTTATCCTTTTGAAACCTTTGTGTGTGTTTACTGTTAATTTCTGATTGCTTATTTCACTTTTGATTTTCACTTGCTTTGGCAATGTAAATGTATTTTCCCATGCCAATAAAGACACATTGGTGAGAGAGACATTTGAAATGTCTTTATTATTTTGGAACTTCTGTGTGTGTAATGTTTACTGTTCATTTTTATTGTTTATTGTCTACTTCACTTGCCTTGGCAATGTTAAAATGTGTTTCCCATGCCAATAAAAGCCCCTTAAATTGATTTGAGAGGAGGGTCAGGCCGGCCAGCGCGAGGAAGGGAGGGAGGGAGAGGAAGGGCAGGCCGGCCAGCGCGAGGGAGGGAGGGAGGGAGGGAGAGGAGGGGCAGGCAGGCAGGACAGCCTGAGGGAGGGAGAGAGAGGACCCAGGCAGGACCATGCGGGCAGGACCGTGCGCCAATGTCTTGGTAATATGCATCTTGCAATGTCTTGTTTTGCATGCCTCTTCCTCTCTGGTTTTATTTAAATGACACAACTTTCCCCAGGCCTTTATAGCCTATCGTCTAGAAAATGTTAAGGATCCCAACTTTGTTTAAACGTTCACACCCCTAGACTGAAGAGAACATTCCTGCCTATGTGGTTCACACACACACACACACACACCGATGTGTTCTATCCATTGCCACATCTGTAGGACATGCACACTCATGTTGTAGGCAGTGTGGTGTTTGCGCAAGTTTTTAACTTACTGATGAAAAAAAACTATTTGCAAACTTTTGCAATTGGTGGGGGCAATGGCGAACCTTAAACTTTGCATCTTGGTTCAATAGCTTCTAGATTGACTGTCATAGAATTTTAGCCGCATCACAATCCAAAGAGGCTCCAAGTCTAGTCGGCAGGTAGCCTATTGACCAAACCTTTTTTGGTTTCTACATGGTTCCATATGTATTATTTCATAGTTTTGATGTCTTCACTATTATTCTACAATGTAGAAAATAATACAAATGAAGAAAAGCCTTGAATGAGTAGGTGTGTCAACTTTTGACTGGTACTGTGCGTACGTACATGCATGCATACATACACACACAGTGTTTCCTGTGTGTGTGTAACAGTATAACTTTAGTACGTCCCCTCGCCCCGACACTGGCGCAAACCAGGGACCCTCTGCACACATCAACAACTGACACCCACGAAGCATCGTTACCCATCGCTCCACAAAGGCCACGGCCCTTGCAGAGCAAGGCGCAACACTACTTCTAGGTTTCAGAGCAAGTGACGTAACTGATTGAAACGCTACTAGCGCGTACCCGCTAACTAGCTAGCCATTTCACATCCGTTACATGTGTATATAATATATATAGGTATACACACACACACACACACAGGAAACAGTATGTGTGTTATATATATATATACTACCGTTCAAAAAACACACTAATGTAGTCCTCTTGCTCAGTTGTGCACCAGGGCCTCTCACTCTTTCTATTCTGGTTAGAGCCAGTTTGTGCTGTTCTGTGAAGGGAGTAGTACACAGCATTGTACGAGATCTTCAGTTTCTTGACAATTTCTCGCATGAATAGCCTTCATTTCTCAGAAGAAGAATAGACTGAAGAGTTTCCATTTTGAGCCTGTAATCGAACCCACAAATGCTGATGCTCCAGATACTCAACTAGTCTAAAGAAGGCACGTTTTATTGCTTCTTTAATCAGCACAACAGTTTGCAAAATTGTAAAATGGTTTTCTAATGATCAATTAGCCTTTTTAAAATTATAAACTTGGATTATCTAACACAACGTGCCATTGGAACACAGGAGTGATGGTTGCTGATAATGGGCCTCTGTACACCTATGTAGATATTTCATTAAAAATCAGCTGTTTCCAGCTACAATAGTCATTTACAGCATTAACAATGTCAACACTGTATTTCTGATCAATTTGATATTAATGGTGATTTTTTTAAATTTTCTTTCAAAAACGGACATTTCTAAGTGACCCCAAACTTTTGTGTGTGTGTTAGGGAGAGGTGGGTTGAAATTGCTTGTAGTCACATATCTAGGATCAGTTTATTATCCTCTAACCTTATCAATTAGGCTTGTCGGTGTAACACAAAACTGAACTTGGAACTGTATCTTGAGGCAAGTTACGAACATTTTGAAATGTAGGAATCTATGAAACGTGACTGGGTCTCGAGAGTTTCTTCCAGAGGAAAGAAACATGTTGGTGGTGAGCTGGGTTTCATCTGCTATTTATGAAGGAGCTTACAGACAGGCTTGCCGGAGAGCTGTTGAGGATTAAAGTGGACAATGTGAATATACAGGTTCTGGGTTACTAAGCTTTTGACTCGGGGCAAAGTTATAGCACCGCTTCAATCTAGAACCGAGGGCTTCATTTGGCAACGTGAAGGAAAAAAATGCTGTATTACTTTAATTTCAAAAGCTCTCTCTTTGTCTTGAAATTGGGGGTGAGAATTTATGCCGGTTGCATGCAGATTATAGGTAGCACACAAATTTAGGTGAGAATGAGATCACCCTCACACACTCTTGGAGGGATGTCTCTATGTTGTGATGATTGAGTGGACTCTTGACCCTTGGTGAGGTGTCAACATCATTCTACAGAGGAAGAACCAGCAGGCCACACACACTACACTAAGATAGGAGAGACGGGGGCCGAGAGGGGGGGGGGGAGAGGAGGGGGGTGGGGGGGGGGAAGAGGAGAGGAGAGGGGGGAACGAGAGGGGTGAGAAAGGAGGGGGGGACGAGAGGGGTGAGAAAGGAGGGGGGGACGAGAGGGGTGAGAAAGGAGGGGGGGACGAGAGGGGTGAGAGGGGGGGACGAGAGGGGTGAGAGGAGGGTGGAACGAGAGGGGTGAGGGGGGAGGAACGAGAGAGGAGGAAGAGGGGGGTGAGGGGGAAGGAACGAGAGAGGAGGAAGAGGGGGTGAGGAGGAAGAGGGGGAAGAGGGGGGGAGAGAGGGGGGTGAGAGGGAGGAACGAGAGAGGGGGTGAGGGAGGAACGAGAGAGGGGGTGAGGGAGGAACGAGAGAGGGGGTGAGAGAGGAGGAGGGAGGAACGAGAGAGGAGGAAGGAACGAGAAGAGGAGAGGGGGGAAGCAAGGGTGGAACGAGAGGGGTGAGAGGAGGGAGGAACGAGAGGGGTGAGGGGGGAGGAACGAGAGAGGAGGAAGAGGGGGGTGAGGGGGAAGGAACGAGAGAGGAGGAAGAGGGGGTGAGGAGGAAGAGGGGGGGAGAGAGGGGGGTGAGAGGGAGGAACGAGAGAGGGGGTGAGGGAGGAACGAGAGAGGGGGTGAGAGGAGGAGGGAGGAACGAGAGAGGAGGAAGGAACGAGAAGAGGAGAGGGGGGAAGCAAGAGGGGAACAAGAGGAGGAAGGAGGGAGGGAGGAGAGAGGGAGGAATGAGAGGAGGAGGAGAGAGGGGGGAAGGAAGAGGGGGGAGGGGAACGATAGGAGGAAGGGGGGTGAGAGGGGAACGAGAGGGGAGGGTGAGGGAGGAGGAGAGGGGGGAGCGCAAGGAGAGGAGGAAGGGGGGAGGAGGAGAGGGGGGAGCGCAAGGAGAAGAGGGACGCTCGAGAAGGGGGGAGGGCGCGAGAGAAGGGGGCGAAGGGGGAGCGAAGGGGGAGGACGCGACAAGAGGTGGGAGCACACGAGAAAGGAGGGGGGAGGGCGCGAGGGGAGGTGGGGGGAACGAGAGGTGGGGGGAGGGAGAGAATGAGGTGGAGAGGACGAGAGAGGTGGCGAGGAGAGGTGGGTAGGGGGAAAGAGAGAGCAGGAAGAGGGTGAGAGAGGAGAAGGGGGTGAGGGAGGGGGAGGGTGAGAAGAGGGGGAGGGTGCGAGAAGGGGAGGGTGCGTGAAGGGGGGGAGGGTGCGAGGAGAGGGGGAGGGCGCGAGAAGAGGGTGGAGGGCGAGGAGAGGTGGCGAGGAGAACGAGAGGTGGGGGGAGGGAAAGAATGAGAGAGGGGGTGGGAGAGAACGAGAGGAGGGGTGGGAGAGAACGAGAGGAGGGGTGGGAGAGAACGAGGTGGAGAGGACGAGAGAACGAGAGAGGTGGGTAGGAGAGAACGAGAGGGGGCGAAGAGAGGACGAGAGAGTTGGCGAGGAGAAGTGGGGAGGAGAGAACGAGAGGGAGGGGGAAGAAGAACGAGCGGGAGGGGGAAGAAGAACGAGCGGGAGGGGGAAGAAGAACGAGCGGGAGGGGGAAGAAGAACGAGCGGGAGGGGGAAGAAGAACGAGCGGGAGGGGGAAGAACGAGCGGGAGGAGAGAATGAGAGCGAGGGGGAGAGGAGAGAATGAGAGCGAGGGGGGAGAGGAGAGAATGATAGGGAGGGGGCGGTGAGAGCGAGGGGGGTGGAGAGGGGGGAGCAAACGAGAGCGAGGGGGGAGAGGAGAGGACGAGAGCGAGGGGGGAGAGGAGAGGACGAGAGAGTGGGGGGTGGGAGAGAACGAGATGGGGCGAGGAGAAAACAAGAGTGGGGGTAGAGCCGAAAACAAGAGCGAAGGGGTGAGGGGAGAACGAGAGGGGTGAGGGGAGAACGAGAGGGGTGAGGGGAGAACGAGAGGGGGGAGGAGAGAGGGGAGCAAACGAGAGCGAGGGGGGAGAGGAGAGAACGAGAGCGAGGGGGGAGAAGAGCGAGGGGGGAGAGAACGAGAGTGAGGGGGAGAGAACGAGATGGGGTGGGAGAGAACGAGAGTGAGGGGGTAGAGGCGAAAACGAGAGTGAGGGGGTAGAGGCGAAAACGAGAGGGAGAGAAGGAGAGACGGGTAGAGAGAGAGGAGAGACTGGTCGAGGGAGAGAAGGAGAGATGGGTAGAGGGAGAGAAGGAGAGATGGGTAGAGTGAGAGAAGGAGAGGGGGAGTGAGGGAACGTGAGAGAAGGAGAGAGGGGGAGTGAGGGAATGTGAGAGGGGGATGGGAGAACGTGAGAGGGGATGAGAGAACGTGAGGGGGGGTGAGAGAACGAGAGAGAGGTGGGGTGAGAGAACGAGAGAGGGGGGGAGGAGAGGAGGAGTGAACGAGAGGGGGGGAGCGAAGGAGAACGAGAGAGAGGGTGAGAGAACGAGAGGGAGAGAGAATGAGAACGAGAGAGGGGGGAGTGAGAGAACGAGAGAGATATGGGGTGGGAGACCGAGAAAGGGGGGTGAGAGAACGAGAGAGGGAGGGTGAGAGAACGAGGGGGGGTGAGAGAACGCGAGAGAACGAGAGAGGGGGAGGAGGGGTGAGGGAGAACGAGAGAGAGGGGAGGTGGAGAGAACGAGAGAGGGAGGTTGAGAGAATGAGAGGGGGGGTGAGAGGGGGAGGAGGGGTGAGGAAGAACGAGAGAGATGGGAGGTGGAGAGAACGAGAGAGATGGGGGATGGGGGAGAACGAGAGAGGGGGTTGAGGGGAAACGAGAGGGGGTTGAGGGGAAACGAGAGGGGGTTGAGGGGAAACGAGAGAGAGGGGGTTGAGGGGAAACGAGAGAGAGGGGGTTGAGGGGAAACGAGAGAGAGGGGGTTGAGGGAGAACGAGAGAGAGGGGGTTGAGGGAGAACGAGAGTGAGAGAGGCGGGGTAGGTGAGAATGAGAGAGAACGAGAGGGGGGGGTGAGAGAACGAGAGGGGGGTGGGAGAGAACGAGGGGGTGAGAGAACGAGAGAGTTGGCGAGGAGATAGGTGGCGAGTAGAACGAGAGTGGGGGGTGGCGAGTAGAACGAGAGAGAGGGGGTGGGAGAGAACGAGAGAGAGGGGGTGGGAGAGAACGAGAGAGAGGGGGTGGGAGAGAACGAGAGAGAGGGGGTGGGAGAGAACGAGCGAGAGAGAACGAGAGGGGGGTGGGAGAGAACGAGGGGGTGAGAGAACGAGAGACTTGGCGAGTAGAACGAGAGTGGGGGGTGGGAGAGAACGAGGGGGTGAGAGAACGAGAGACTTGGCGAGTAGAACGAGAGTGGGGGGTGGGAGAGAACGAGAGAGAGGGGTGGGAGAGAACGAGAGAGGGGGGTGGGAGAGAATGAGAGAGAGGGGGTGGAAGAGAATGAGAGAGAGGGGGGTGGAAGAGAATGAGAGAGAGGGGGGCGGAAGAGAATGAGAGAGAGGGGGGCGGAAGAGAATGAGAGAGAGGGGGCGGAAGAGAATGAGAGATAGGGGGGCGGGAGAGAGCGGGGGGTGGGAGAGAACAAGAGAGAGGGGGACGAGAGGTGGGGAGGAGAGAACGAGAGAGGTGGCGTGGAGAGAACAAGAGGGGGGAAGAAGAACGAGAGGTGGCGAAGAGAGAACGAGAGAGAGAGAGGGGGAGAGAGGTGGGGACGAGAGCGTTTTGGAGGAGAGAACTAGAGAGAGGGGGTTGAGGGAGAAGGAGAGAGAGAGAGGGGGGGGTGAGTGAGAACGAGAGAGAGGGGGGGTGAGAAAACGAGAGAGAGAGAGAGAAAGGGGGGAGAAAACGAGAGCGAGTTGGGGCGAGAGAGAACGAGAGAGATTTGGGGCGAGAGAGAACGAGAGAGATTTGGGGCTAGAGAGAACGAGAGAGATGGGGAGGGGAGAACGAGAGAGATTTGGGGCTAGAGAGAACGAGAGAGAGGGGGAGGGGAGAACGAGAGAGAGGGGAGGAGAGGGAACAAGAGAGAGGGGGGGGGAAGAGAACGAGAGAGAGAGAGGGGAGGGAGAGAGGAATTAGCTCGAGGCTAGTCTGATGAGTGTTAGCTGCTGAACTCTGTTACCCCAGGTAAGAATAACAACACTTCACTGATGGTCTCCATAGAACAAGAACCTGAACAGGACAGAACAAAGATAGACAGGAGATTAGAGAGGCCTCAGATCCATAGACTTACAACCCTCTAATTCTACACGTTCTGCTCACAACACTAAAGACATTGCAACAAAGGCAAAACATGAAAACAATTCTCCACTTAGACTAACTGACTGGATGAAAGCCCCAATCAATAAATGGAAAAAATCTTCCATTGGGATTTCAGTTCAGGTAGGGCCTTTACGCAATTCTACCTTTCGGCCTGATTTGATGTTGGGTAACCATCCATACCCCTTTGCCTATGTTATGGACAACAAAGTATGATGCTGTTTGGTTGATTCGATTATGGTGTTAATAAAGTTATAGATTTAGATTCTAATAGGTTGTACATTATGACATCATTGCCTCCTAGGTGACTATCAGTAACATTGGTGAATGATTGCTGCGCAGTACAATACCTAGGCTACCCAAAGCATATATTTAGTCAGGAAGGTGTAGTCATGTATCTCTGGCAGGAGTTTGGTTGGTTCTTAGTGGGCGTTAGGGGTTGATCCTCAGAACAGTAGCAGTGTGTTTTAGATGGATTCAGAGTGTGCCTGCAGTCCCGTAGGAGAACAAAAAGGGTTCTCCTATGGGGACAGACTTTTTTCTAACAGTGTGGAGCAGAAACTCAAAGATTATGTAGTAGAGTAAGCTGTCTGGTCTTGTTTGGTAGAGAATTGAGCGAGAGGTTAAACAGCAGAATCTAGAGGAAAGGGAAAGAAGTGAAGATTGATGGTCAATTAGAATGGGGCCACATGCTGGAATAGGGGGGTTGGGGCGAGAGGGGGAGAGAGAATTTTCAGCACATTAATGTTTCCTATAAAAAGAAGCAGTGATGCAGTCAGTCTCTCCTCAACTCTTAGCCAAGAGACTGGCATGCATAGTATTAATATTAGCCCTCTGATTACAATGAAGAGCAAGACGTGCCGCTCTGTCCAAGGCCAGCTGCAGCTTAACTACAGTTGATGTCGGAAGTTTACATACACTTAGGTTGGAGACATTAAAACTAGTTTTTCAACCACTCCACAAATTTCATGTTGACAAACTATAGTTTTGGCAAGTCGGTTAGGACATCTACTTTGTGCATGACACAAGTCATTTTCCCAACAATTGTTTACAGACAGATTATTTCACTTATAATTCACTGTAGCAGAATTCCAGTGGGTCAGAAGTTTACATACACTAAGTTGACTGTGCCTTTAAATAGCTTGGAAAATTCCAGAAAATGATGTCATGGCTTTAGAAGCTTCTGATAGGCTAATTGACATAATTTGAGTCAATTGGAGGTGTACCTGTGGATGTATTTCAAGGCCTACCTTCAAACTCAGTGCCTCTTTGCTTGACATCATGGGAAAATCTAAAGAAATCAGCCAAAGAATTGTAGACCTCCACAAGTCTGGTTCATCCTTGGGAACAATTTCCAAATGCCTGAAGGTACCATGTTCATCTGTACAAACAATAGTACGCAAGTATAAACACCATGGGACCACGCAGCCGTCATAGCGCTCAGGAAGGAGACACGTTCTGTCTCCTAGAGTTGAACGTACTTTGGTGCGAAGGGTGCAAATCAATCCCAGAACAACAGCAAAGGACCTTGTGAAGATGCTGGAGGAAACAGGTACAAAAGTATCTACATCCACAGTAAAACGAGTCCTATATCGACATAACCTGAAAGGGCGCTCAGCAAGGAAGAAGCCACTGCTCCAAAACCGCCATAAAAAAGCCAGACTACGGTTTGCAACTGTACATGGGGACAAAGATCATACTTTTTGGAGAAATGTCCTCTGGTCTGACGAAGCAAAAATAGAATTGTTTGGCCATAATGACCATCATTATGTTTGGAGGAAAAAGAGGGAGGCTTGCAAGCCAAAGAACACCATCCCAACCGTGAAGCACGGGAGTGGCAGCATCATTGGGGATGAAAATTATGTGGATATATTAAAGCAACATCTCAAGACATCAGTCAGGAAGTTAAAGCTTGGTCGCAAATGGGTCTTCCAAATGGACAATGACCCCAAGCATACTTCCAAAGTTGTGGCAAAATGGCTTAAGGACAACAAAGTCAAGGTATTGGAGTGGCCATCACAAAGCCCTGACCTCAATCCTATAGAAAATGTGTGGGCTGAACTGAAAAAGCGTGTGCGAGCAAGGAGGCCTACAAACCTGACTCAGTTACACCAGCTCTGTCAGGAGTAATGGGCCAAAATTCATCCAACTTATTGTGGGAAGCTTGTTGAAGGCTACCCGGAACGTTTGACCCAAGTTAAACAATTTAAAGGCAATGCTACCAAATACTAATTGAGTGTATGTAAACTTCTGACCCACTGGGAATGTGATGAAAGAAATAAAAGCTGAAATAAATAATTATCTATACTATTATTCTGACATTTCATAGACTTCAACTGTATTTCTTTCTTTGCAGTGCTTGACCACATGACTGTACAATAATCAACATAAGACTAAACTAGAGCCTGTAGGACTTGCTTTATGGAGTGTGGTGTCAAAAAAGCAGAGCATCTCTTTGTTATGGACAGACCTCTCCCCATCTTTACAACCATTTCATCTATATGTTTTGACCATGAAAGTTTACAGTCTAAGGTAACACCAAATAATTTAGTCTCATCAACTTGTTCAACAGCCACACTATTAATTTCCAGATTCAGCTTAGGTCTAGAGTTTAGGGAATGATTTGTACCAAATACAATGTTCTTAGTTTTTAGTTTTAGAGATGATCAGGATCAGTTTATTACAGGCCACTTATTCCAAAACTGACTGCAACTCCTTGTTAAGGGTTTCAGTGACTTCATTAGCTTTGGTTGCTGACACGTTAACTCAGCAAAAAGATATCCTGTCTTTTAAAGATAATTCCTAAATATCCAAATAACATCACAGATCTTCATTGTAAAGGGTTTAAACTAGAGGTCGACCGATTTAATCGACATGGCCGATTAATTGGGGCCGATTTCAAGTTTTCATAACAATCGGTAATCTGCGTTTTTGGACGCCGATTACATTGCACTCCATGAGGAGACTGCGTGGCAGGCTTGACTACCTGTTATGCGAGTGCAGCAAGGAGCCAAGGTAAGCTGCAAGCTAGCATTACACTTATCTTATAAAAAACAATCAATCTTAACATAATCACTAGTTAACTACACATGGTTGATGATATTACTAGTTTAACTAGCTTGTCCTGCGTTGCAAATAATCGATGTGGTGCCTGTTAATGTATCATCGAATCACAGCCTACTTCGCCAAACGGGTGATGATTTAAAAAGCACATTCGCGAATAAGCACTGTCATTGTACCAATGTACCCAACCATGAACATCAATACCTTTCTTAAAATCAATACACAAGTAAATTGTTTTAAACCTGCATATTTAGTTCAAATAAATGCATGTTAGCAAGCAATATTAACTAGGGAAATTGTGTCACTTCTCTTGCGTTCTGTGCAAGCAGAGTCAGGGTATATGCAGCATTTTGGTCCACCTGGCTCGTTGCGAACTGTGTGAAGACCATTTCTTCCTAACAAAGACCGTAATTAATTTGCCAGAATCTTACATAATTATGACATAACATTGAAGGTTGTGCAATGTAACAGCAATATTTAGACTTATGGATGCCACCCGTTCGATAAAATACGGAACGGTTCCGTATTTCACTGAAAGAATAAACGTTTTGTTTTCGAAATGATAGTTTCCGGATTTTACCATATTAATGACCTAAGGCTCGTATTTCTGTGTGTTTATTATACACTGCTCAAAAAAATAAAGGGAACACTTAAACAACACAATGTAACTCCAAGTCAATCACACTTCTGTGAAATCAAACTGTCCACTTAGGAAGCAACACTGATTGACAATAAATTTCACATGCTGTTGTGCAAATGGAATAGACAAAAGGTGGAAATTATAGGCAATTAGCAAGACACCCCCAATAAAGGAATGGTTCTGCAGGTGGTGACCACAGACCACTTCTCAGTTCCTATGCTTCCTGGCTGATGTTTTGGTCACTTTTGAATGCTGGCGGTGCTCTCACTCTAGTGGTAGCATGAGACGGAGTCTACAACCCACACAAGTGGCTCAGGTAGTGCAGTTCATCCAGGATGGCACATCAATGCGAGCTGTGGCAAAAAGGTTTGCTGTGTCTGTCAGCGTAGTGTCCAGAGCATGGAGGCGCTACCAGGAGACAGGCCAGTACATCAGGAGACGTGGAGGAGGCCGTATGAGGGCAACAACCCAGCAGCAGGACCGCTACCTCCGCCTTTGTGCAAGGAGGTGCACTGCCAGAGCCCTGCAAAATGACCTCCAGCAGGCCACAAATGTGCATGTGTCTGCTCAAACGGTCAGAAACAGACTCCATGAGGGTGGTATGAGGGCCCGACGTCCACAGGTGGGGGTTGTGCTTACAGCCCAACACCGTGCAGGACGTTTGGCATTTGCCAGAGAACACCAAGATTGGCAAATTCGCCACTGGCGCCCTGTGCTCTTCACAGATGAAAGCAGGTTCACACTGAGCACATGAGCACATGTGACAGACGTGACAGAGTCTGGAGACGCCATGGAGAACGTTCTGCTGCCTGCAACATCCTCCAGCATGACCGGTTTGGCGGTGGGTCAGTCATGATGTGGGGTGGCATTTCTTTGTGGGGCCGCACAGCCCTCCATGTGCTCGCCAGAGGTAGCCTGACTGCCATTAGGTACCGAGATGAGATCCTCAGACCCCTTGTGAGACCATATGCTGACACATGCACATTTGTGGCCTGCTGGAGGTCATTTTGCAGGGCTCTGGCAGTGCACCTCCTTGCACAAAGGCGGAGGTAGCGGTCCTGCTGCTGGGTTGTTGCCCTCCTATGGCCTCCTCCACGTCTCCTGATGTACTGGCCTGTCTCCTGGTAGCGCCTCCATGCTCTGGACACTACGCTGACAGACACAGCAAACCTTTTTGCCACAGCTCGCATTGATGTGCCATCCTGGATGAACTGCACTACCTGAGCCACTTGTGTGGGTTGTAGACTCCGTCTCATGCTACCACTAGAGTGAGAGCACCGCCAGCATTCAAAAGTGACCAAAACATCAGCCAGGAAGCATAGGAACTGAGAAGTGGTCTGTGGTCACCACCTGCAGAACCATTCCTTTATTGGGGGTGTCTTGCTAATTGCCTATAATTTCCACCTTTTGTCTATTCCATTTGCACAACAGCATGTGAAATTTATTGTCAATCAGTGTTGCTTCCTAAGTGGACAGTTTGATTTCACAGAAGTGTGATTGACTTGGAGTTACATTGTGTTGTTTAAGTGTTCCCTTTATTTTTTTGAGCAGTGTATTATAATTAAGTCTATGATTTGATATTTGATAGAGCAGTCTGACTGAGCGGTGGTAGGCAGCAGCAGGCTCGTAAACATTCATTCAAACAGCACTTTCCTGCGTTTGCCAGCAGCTCGTCGCAATGCTTGAAGCACAGCGCTGTTTATGACTTCAAGCCTATCAACTCCCGAGGTTTGGCTGGCAATACTATAGTGCCTATAAGAACATCCAATAGTCAAAGGTATATGAAATACAAATGGTATAGAGAGAAATAGTTCTATAATTCATATAATAACTACAACCTAAAACTTCTTAACTGGGAATATTGAAGACTCATGTTAAAAGGAACCACCAGCTTTCATATGTTCTCATGTTCGGAGCAAGGAACTTAAACTTTAGCTTTTTTACATGGCACATATTGCACTTTTACTTTCTTCTCAAACTGTGTTTTTGCATTATTTAAACCAAATTGAATATGTTTTATTAATTATTTGAGACTAAATAGATTTTTATTTATGTATTATATTAAGTTAAAATAAGTTCATTCAGTATTGTTGTAATTGTCATAATTACAATATATATATATATATATATATATATATATATATATATATATATATATATATATATATATATATATAATAAATGGTCCAATTAATCGGTATCAGTGTCATGTCTGCTCCCGCTCCTCCTCCCTGGCGCTCGAGGGCGCCAGACTACCTACCGGTCATCATACACTCCTGTTACCAACATTTTGCACAGCTGCGCTCATTGGACTCACCTGGACTCCTTCACTTTGTTGTATATCTATCTCTGTTCCTTGGTTGTGTTCCCTGTGTCCACATTGTTCTCTATTGTGTTTGTTATGTGTTCCTGTCCAGATGCTGTTCTTGTTCCGTTTCATGTCCATCAGCTAATAAACCTTCACTCCCCGTACCTGCTTCTCATCTCCTGGGTCGCTTCCGTAACAATATGTGACAATCGGCTTTTTTTGGTCCTCCAATAATCGGTATCGGTGTTGAAAAATCATAATAGGTCGACCTCTAGTTTAAACACTGTTTCCCATGCTTGTTCATTGAACCATAGACAATTAATGAACATGCACCTGTGGAACGGTCGTTAAGACACTAACAGCTTACAGACAGTAGGCAATTAAGGTCACAGTTATGAAAACTTAGGACAATAAAGAGGCATTTCTACTGACTCTGAAAAACACCAATAAAAAGATTCCCAGGGTCCCTGCTCATCTGCGTGAAGGTGCCTTAGGCATGCTGCAAGGAGGCATGAGGACTACAGATGTGGCCAGGGCAATAAATTGCAATGTCCGTACTGTGAGACGCCTAAGACAGCACTACAGGGAGACAGGACGGACAGCTGATCGTCCTTGCAGTGCAGACCACGTGTAACAACACCTGCACAGGATCGGGTACATCTGAACATTACACTTGCGGGACAGGTACAGGATGGCAACAAGAACTGCCCGAGCTACACCAGGAATGCACAATCCCTCCATCAGTGCTCAGACTGTCCGCAATAGGCTGAGAGAGGCTGGACTGGGGGCTTGTAGTTCTGTTGTAAGGCAGGTCCTCACCAGACATCACTGGCAACAATGTTGCCTATGGGCACAAACCCACCGGCGCTGGACCAGACAGGACTGGCAAAAAGTGCTCTTCTCTGACGAGTCGCAGTTCTGTCCTACCAGGGGTGATGGTCCAGCTTGACAATGCCACCAGCCATAATGCTCGTTCTGTGTGTGATTTCCTGCAAGACAGGAATGTCAGTGTTCTGCCATGGCCAGCGAAGAGCCCAGATCTCAAACCCATTGAGCACGTCTGGGACCTGTTGGATCGGAAGGTGAGGGCTAGGGCCATTTCCCCCAGAAATGTCCGGTTATTTGCAGGTGCCTTGGTGGAAGAGTGGGGTAACATCTCACAGAAAGAACTGGCAAATCTGTGTAGTCCATGAGGAGGAGATGCACTGCAGTACTTAATACAGCTGGTGGCCACACCAGATACTGTTACTTTTGATTTTGACCCCCCCTTTGTTCAGGGAAACATTATTTCATTTATGTTAGTCACATGTCTGTGAAACTTGTTCAGTTTATGTCTGTTGTTGAATCTTGTTATGTTCAAACAAATATTTACACATGTTAAGTTTGCTGAAAATAAACACAGTTGACTGTGAGAGGAAATCTTCTTTTTTTGCTGAGTTTATATGGTTGAATCATCAACATACATGGACACACAGGCTTTATTTAATGCCAGTGGCAGATCATTAGTAAAAATAGAAAAGAGTAGAGGGTCTAGAGAGCTGCCCTGCGGTACACCACACCCTATTTGTTTGACATTAGAGAGGCTTCCATTAAAGAAACCCTCTTGAGTTATATTAGATAGAGGTTGAAAAGCCTTTCAAAAGTTTGGAGTCACTTAGTAATGTCCTTGTTTTTGAAAGAAAAGCATTTTTTTTTGGTCCATTGTTAAAATAACATCAAATTGATCAGAAATACAGTGTAGACGTTGTTAATGTTGTAAATTACTTTTGTTGCTGGAAACGGCTGATTTTTTTCCTCCAACAGGACAATGACCCAAATCACAGCTCCAAACTATGCAATAACTATTTAGGGAAGAAACAGTCAGCTGGTATTCTGTCTATAATGGAGTGGCCAGCACAGTCACCGGATCTCAACCCTATTGAGCTGTTGTGGGAGCAGCTTGACCATATGGTACATTAGAAGTGCCCATCAAGCCAATCCAACTTGCGGGAGGTGCTTCAGGAAGCATGGGGTGAAATCTCTTCAGGTGACCTCAACAAATTGACAATTAGAATGCCAAAGGTCTGCAAGGCTGTAATTGCTACAAATGGAGGATTCTTTGATGAAAGCAAAGTTTGAAGGACACTATTATTTCAATTAAAAATCATTATTCATAACCTTGTCAACGTCTTGACTATATTTCCTATTCATTTTTCAACTCATTTCATGTATGTTTTCATGGAAAACAAGGACATTTCTAAGTGACCCCAAACTTTTGAACGGAAGTGTGCATTTTCTCAACAACAGGTCATGGTCAATAATATCAAAGGCTGCACTAAATATGACAGTACAGCTCCCACAGTCTTCTTATTATCACTTTCTTTCAACCAATCATCAGTCATTTGTGTCAGTGAAGTACATGTTGAGTGCCCTTCCCAACAGTTTGCTAAGAGATGGCAACAAGCTGATAGGTCTGCTGTTAGAACCAGTAAAGGCTGCTTTACCACTCTTGGGTAGCGGAATGATGTTGGCTTCCCTCCAGGCCTGAGGACAAACACCTTCATCTAAACTCAGATTAAATGCATGACATAATCAGCTATCATCCTCAGTAGCTTTCCATCTAACTTGTCAATGCCAGGAGGTTTGTCATTAGTAATTGATGACATTAACTTCACCTCTCCCACAGTTAAAATTCAAACTTACAATGCTGTTCTTTCATTATTCGTTTTTTTATGCATGAATATGATTGTTCATTGTTGGCTTTTCCTGCCTAAGCTTGTCCACTATGCCAACTATGCCAAAAGTAATCATAAAAATAATTGGCAACATCATGGTTTTGTGATGAATAAGCCATCTGATTTGAATGAAGATGGAGTTGAATTAGTCTTTCTGTCCATAATTTAATTTAAAGTACTTCCATCCTTCTTTATATTGTTGATCTTGGCTTCATAATACAGTTTATTCTTCCTTTTTGTTGAGTTTCGTCACATCATTTCTCAATTTGCAGTAAGTAAGCCAGTCAGATGTGCAGCCAGACTTATTAGCCACTCCTTTTGCCCCATCTCTTTCAACCATACCGTTTTTCAATTCCTCATCAATCCATGGAGCCTTAACAGTTCTAACAGTCAGTTTCTTAACACATGCATGTTTATTAATAATTGGAAGAAGCAAATGCATACATTCATCAAGTGCAGCGTTTGTATGCTCCTTATTTATCACCTCAGACCAACAAATATTTTTAACATTATCCAAATAAGAATCTCTTATACACTATTTTAGGCCCAGCTTTTGGAACTCCACTATTTTGATCCCTGCATCCAATGGGTATGGATACAGCTTTAGGACAAAGCTACAATATGAGTACAAATTTGATCAATATGTTTGGATGACCTTTTTCCTCTAGTATTTGTAAATTCCCTGATAGGTTGATTTAGTTCCCTGAATCAGGCCTTCCGAGTGGTGCAGTGGTCCTAGTGATCCTGGTTCGAGTCCAGGCTCTGTCGCAGCCGGCCATGACCGGGAGACCCATGGGGAGGTACACAATTGGCCCAGCGTCGTCTGGGTTAGGGGAGGGTTTGGCCGGCAGGGATGTCCTTGTCCAATCTTGCTCTAGCGACTTCTGTGGCGGTTCGGCTGACACGGTCGCCAGGTGTACAGTGTTTCCTCCGACACATTGGTGTGGCTGACTTCCGGTTTAAGCGGGCATTGTGTCAAGAAGCAGTGCGGCTTGGTTGGGTTGTGTTTCGGAGGACGCACAGCTCTCGACCTCTGAATATACAGTTGAAGTCGGAAGTTTACATACACCTTAGCCAAATACATTTAAACTCAGTTTTTCACAATTCCTGACATTTAATCAGAGTAAAAGTTCCCTGTCTTGGGTCAGTTAGGATCATCAGTTTATTTTAAGAATGTGAAATGTCAGAATAATAGTAGAGAGAATTATTTATTTCAGCTTTTATTTCTTTCATCACATTCCCAGTGGGTCAAAAGTTTACATACACTCAATTAGTATTTGGTAGCATTGCCTTTAAATTGTCTAACGTGGTTCATATATTTCGGGTAGCCTTTTGGCCCATTTACTCCTGACAGAGCTGGTGTAACTGAGTCAGGTTTGTAGGCCTTCTTGCTCGCACACGCTTTTTCAGTTCTGCCCACACATTTTCTATAGGATTGAGGTCAGGGCTTTGTGATGGCCACTCCAATACCTTGACTTTGTTGTCCTTAAGCCAATTTTGCCACAACTTTGGAAGTATGCTTGTGGTCATTGTCCATTTGGAAGACCCATTTGCAACCAAGCTTTAACTTCCTGACTGATGTCTTGATGTTGGTTCAATATATCCACATAATTTTCATCCTCATGATGCCATCTATTTTGTGAAGTGCACCAGTCCCTCCTGCAGCAAAGCACCCTCACAACATGATGCTGCCACCCCCGTGCTTCACGGTTGGGATGGTATTCTTCGGCTTGCAAGCCTCCCCCTTTTTTCCTCCAAACATAACGATGGTCATTACGGCCAAACAATTCTGTTTTTGTTTCATCAGACCAGAGGACATTTTTCCAAAAAGTATGATCTTTGTCCCCATGTGCAGTTTATGGCAGTTTTGGAGCAGTGGCTTCTTCCGTGCTGAGCGGCCTTTCAGGTTATGTCGATATAGGACTCGTTTTACTGTGGATATAGATACTTTTGTACCTGTTTCCTCCAGCATCTCCACAAGGTCCTTTGCTGTTGTTTTGGGATTGATTTGCACTTTTCGCACCAAAGTACGTTCATCTCTAGGAGACAGAACACGTCTCCTTCCTGAGCGGTATGATGGCTGTGTGGTCCCATGGTGTTTATACTTGCGTACTACTGTCTGTAAACAATTGTTGGAAAAATGACTTGTGTCATGCACAAAGTAGATGTCCTAACTGACTTGCCAAAACTATAGTTTGTTAACAAGAAATTTGTGGAGTGGTTGAAGAACGAGTTTTAATGACTCCAACCTAAGTGTATGTAAACTTCCGACTTTATATACAGTATGTATGTATGTGTGTGTGTATATATCTGTGTGTATATATATATATATATACTGTGTATATACTGTGTGTATATATATCTATATATTATATATATATATCCATACCTCTCCCATAAGTGTTCATGTCTCTTCTATAGATGTTATGTCCTTGTATTGCTACTGCTGTATCATCAAAGGAATTATCTAAGTGACTCTCAGAAAGGGCTAATATGTGAATGTTATCTGATAGCAAGTTATTGATTTCATGAACCTTATTTCTAACATGCTGACCAAGCCGCACGCACGCGTGCGCGTTGATTTTGTCCACCCACACCAGACGCTATCAGGACACGCAGGTTGAAATATCAAAACAAACCCTGAACCAATTATATTAATTTGGCGACAGGTCAAAAAGCATTAAACATTTATGGCAATTTAGCTAGCTCGCTTGCTGTTGGTAGCTAATTTGTCCTGGGATATAAACATTGGGTTGTTATTTTACCTGAAATGCACAAGGTCCTCTACTCAGACAATTAATCCACAGATAAAATGGTAATCTGAATTAGTTTCTAGTCATCTCTCCTCCTTCCTTCAGGTTTCTTCTTATTTTGTACTTTATATGGCGGTTGGCAACTAACTTTAGGTGGATTACCACCACCGACTGGAGTGTGGACCTCAGTTAATCTTTCAATCACCCACCTGGGTATATGCTCCTAAAAACTGTTAGCAGTTGTTATTCTTCAATAACACGGACCCCAAAGCAAATCAGGGAGAGAAAAATAGGTTTATTCAAAGAGAACAAATCATAGTTGTTATGCTGAGAAGTAGATGTTCATTCTTCACTGTCCTCAATGATTCTCCACAGAACAAAAGACAGGATGTAATTTATCACCCCCAACCCGAGCCTGTGGTTGACCAATTAGAATTTCTGGCAATAAAATTGGGCCAGTGGCCAAATAACAAGTATCATGAGTCAGGCTCAATGTATAGACTTTTCAGACCAATGAAATCTTGCCACATGTAGCTATGAGTCGTGGACTGAAATTCGTCCCATGTCTCTGACCCATTAATCCTTAAAAACAACTATTTCCATTGATCATAATTCCATATTACAGAGAAAACACTTTCTATTGATGGTTAATTCCCTCTTGACCTTTAGTCCTCTGCGTTGTGTATTTATTCTTCGAGGAGATGGCACATGGGTATATGCACCTAAAAACCAATGAGGAGATGGGAGAGGCTGTACTTGCACCGTGTTGAGCGTCACAAATAGAATCCAGTTCTATTTTAGCGCCTGGCCACGCAGACGTGCGTGTGCAGTGTGGGTGCAATGATAAAATAACATGTATGTGTACATTTATTTCGCAACACTCTCGCACTCGAGCGGTGTGGTCAGCATGTAAGAATACATATATTAAAATTGACTATTTTCATCCCTTTCCTGGGTAGATTATCAGAGATAGACATAATATGGAAAAGAACAAACAAATCAAGAGAAAAATCATTAATCAGTTGATGTGTGTGCAGGGGGGTTGAAACTATGAACCCATAGGCTTGGCTGTCTAATCCCTTTTGAGAGGGAGGGTGGACAATGAGCCTGTCATAGCAAATGTAAGCAATGTCCCCACGCGCTCTGGCTGCTTTCATGGCCAGGATAAGTTATTTTCTCTTCTGGCGCACAGCTTCAGGATAGTCCTGAAACGGCAACAAACAACAGGGATCTAGACAGTCATAAGCCCGGGACAATCTGCGTTCCCAGCCACAAGAGCTAACCACGTTGCAGGCTACTTTCAAACCCTCAAGAAAACCCAGCTAGCTTGATAGGCAGCTAACAGTGGTAGCTAGGCTAGCTGCTACACCAAGCAGCACATCATACCCTTGATCGGCAGGATCCCTGGACAGATGGCAGAGGTCCCAGCAACTGTGGCCAGCCCCGTCGCGGGATCCAAACTCAGAAGGTAGCTAGCTAGTAGCCAAACTTTTTCAGTACAACACTTTTTCAGAGACTGCGAGGAGTGCGTTCCCCGAGGAGTGTGAGGTGCGAGAAGAAGGAATAGAGGGTGATAAATGTAGACTGTGAGAAAGAGGGAGCACAACTAAGTGGAAAGAAAGAAGTAATTGATTTTGGACTGAACCATTTTCTATGGCCAAACAAGCATCCCTCTTGCCAGATTCCTTACTTTTGAATCCCTGCCTTGTATATCTTGGCCTCCTGGCCTGTAAACACACACGCAACAGATGGGCTTTGACTCTCAGGAAGTGGTTTGTTTATATTACAGATATTAGTGAGCTTCCATGCCCCGACGAATTGAGACTGTCCTGAGGGCAAAAGGGGGTGCAACTCAATATTAGGAACACGCTGTTCCTAATGTTTTGTACACTCAGTGTATATATGATTGAGCTCCTATGCTTCTCAATGGACAGATCATATGTAGGATAACATTTGATACTTATCACAAATGCCATACAATACATAATAACATTTCAAAACAAAATGTAGCATATATGTAACCCATTCTCAACCTACTCTGCCTTGAAGCTGGTACTTCAGGTCTTCACAACAGTGTCTATTTCAGTCCAATAGGCTCAAATTTCTAGTCCTTCCTGTTCTGCCGGCCTCTGCATTGTTGTCATAGGTGGCTTTGTCATAAAACACGTCTTGGCCAGGTCGTTTTTCTAACATAGCCAGGTCTTCTCCAGGTCGTTATTGAATAGTGTCATGAATACCCCACTTGTATAAATTGCGATATTAGTATTGGTAGGAATATTAGTCTCTAGTGTCTCCCCTAAGGCTTCTTGACCAGTCAGTCAGTCAGTCCCTTCTGGGTGGTCGCTGAGGACAAGGTTGTGGCAAGAAACCCCTGTTATATCCACTTAGGGGTTACCAGAAGGTTCTGAAGACTTCTAGTTGACCCCAATCCAGTCAGATTTGGGAAGCAGTGCTCTAAATAGATGTTTGAAAGAGAGAGAGAGCGATAGAGACAGGGAGACAGAAAGAGAGGGGGGAGAGGGGGAGACAGACGGAGACAAAGGGAGAGAGACAGAGGTTGGCCTATATATAGGGTCTGGACTTGCCACATGTAGAATCTGTTCCCCTTGGTGAACCACAACAGTTTGTCAGTGTTGCTGTGTCACTGCCGCGCCGCCTTCATGAGAACGGCTATTTTAGTTTTAGGAGGATGGCACCGCACGGGACCACCTGGAACTGTAAAGGTTAGTCAGCAACTACTGTAGTCATATTGAATGGACAGTCACTAAGGATAGGCCTAAGTGTCTACTATGCCATTGAAGGTCAGCTTAATTATACATTGGTGTGCGTTTGAAATACAAAATGTATTGCATTTACATTTTTGCTTGTCGCTACAGCAGAAATAAAATGAAATATCCCAAGCTGGCAGGGTAAGAGAATGGAGCATAATGTTCCAGTCACCAGACTGTCACCTCTGTAGATTTCTGTTGATGTCTCAATGACCTGGCTGACAGCCGTACAATCAATGCATAAAGCCTTTGAGGGAACTATTTCATATGCACACAAGTTATACTGTGCCTCTTATATTATGGACACGCACGCACACACACTACAAACATTCTGGGCAACATACAGTATCTTGTGCACAGTAGTGTGGAGCGTCTCTGTAGCTGCTTGGATGTTAATTATGTGCTGTCCGGGGTTAGGTTTCACATAGGCCAGCTGAAAATAAATGTCAGCCACAGTTTGTGCTAGCAGGGCAGATAAGGGTTGAGAGAGGAGGGGGTGGTAGGGAAAGGAAGAGTGCAGGGTAAAGAAGATATTGGCTCAGTATTTCACACAGGGATGTCATTGGGTAACATCGCTGACAATTATCTGTTTCTCTCTCTCCAGCAAAGGAAAGCTCCCCCTGTCATGGCTGCTCCATCCTTCCTCCTCCTCTTCCCCCTGGGTTTGCTGTCTGCTGTGAGATCAGCCTCGCTGATGGGCCCTGGCTCTATGACGTCATCAGGTAGACTGCTACACCCCGTACCTTTTCACACACTTGTTGGTCTCGTCATGTGATTATCAGCGCTGTAGAGAGAGTGTGATGTGTTGAACTGTATGACACTCCTACTGTATCTGATTCCACCTACGGTAACTGCCATTTATCTCTGACAACAATCATCAATCTTATAACACAATACTCCTTTTTTTCTAAATCGAATCTATTGCTCTTTTTAGTTTCAAATCTTTAGCATGTGAATCGATGTCCTTTCTTGTTTGATCTAATATTGCACAGTACAGGGCATTTACACTTATCAAATCTTATATCAGACAACAGTTGCAGAGTCCTGTATTTGCACACATGGGAAAAGGTTGTTGGTTGAGCAAACGGCAGCCTTTCCTTTTTCAGCCAGTCAGACTGCACCAGATCAATAGTGAAGGTAAATAGATTGGACTGGGCTGTGACAAAGTCCAGGGACAGGCAGACAGGATGGGTTACATGTTGACCTAACACAGCTCCCTCCATACAGCCAAGGAAGACATGCATTTTATATACTGTATGTTTATTAACCACTACTACAAAGGACAAATAATATGTAAATAATATGTAAAACTTAATAAACTATAGATATCATGAGTAACAAAATGGGGAAGGGAGCCCTAATTGTTTTGCTCTAGTAACCATGTAAATGGTGTCTCTCCTGAATGGTGCAATCTAAGGGACCAAAATTCAGGAATGTCATATTCATGGCCATATTCTGTTGCAACATCATTTGTGAAACTATGCTCCGAGTCTTTGAGTTCAGAACATGGCGTTATAGAGAGAGATAGCTGGACCCGGAGTTGAGCGATGTCCTTGCAATGCACTGGCTGCTGCTCAAATGGACTCTGTCCATTGTAAGTGGGTTAAAGTGAACAGCTCTGGGCCAACCTCTATTGTAGAAACTGTTCCCTCACATGATGTTTGGTCAATCTGTATGGAGTGATCTAGAATGTTTTGTCACTTACCATGAGCCTGTCTCCACTAATCTAGAATGTTTTTGAATTTGGTCTAGAGGGCTCCAGTACATTATGTATCTCTCTGTGACCCTGTCTAACAGCACTCTCCATAGGGAGTCCTCAATCCTCTCCTCATCCTCTCTTCCTCGCCTCCTCCTCTACCCAGAGCTCAGTGGTCCATAGATTATAAGGGCATAAACCTGGAGCACTCCCTTATGGATTAAACTGTAAAAGTAATGGGTCGCTGTTGGCCTGCTGGTGAAGATTTAATGTAGGAACACGTCTTTGGCAGGAGTTCAGAACTCTCCCCTGACTCATCACACAGGGATCTCTCTCCCCTCTCTCACATGAATACATGGGTGGTGTGGCCTCGATCCACTCACATGAATACATGGGTGGTGTGGCCTCGATCCACTCACATGAATACATGGGTGGTGTGGCCTCGATCCACTCACATGAATACATGGGTGGTGTGGCCTCGATCCTCTCACATGAATACATGGGTGGTGTGGCCTCGATCCTCTCACATGAATACCTGGGTGGTGTGGCCTCGATCCTCTCACATGAATACCTGGGTGGTGTGGCCTCTCTCCTCTCTCACCTGAATACCTGGGTGGTGTGGCCTCTCCTCTCTCACATGAATACCTGGGTGGTGTGGCCTCTCCCCTCTCTCACATGAATACCTGGGTGGTGTGGCCTCTCCCCTCTCTCACATGAATACCTGGGTGGTGTGGCCTCTCTCACATGATTATCTGGGTGGTGTGGCCTCTCTCCTCTCTCACATGAATACCTGGGTGGTGTGGCCTCTCTCCTCTCACATGAATACATGGGTGGTGTGGCCTCTCCCCTCTCTCACATGAATACCTGGGTGGTGTGGCCTCCCGTCTCTCACATGAATACCTGGGTGGTGTGGCCTCTCTCCTCTCTCACATGAATACCTGGGTGGTGTGGCCTCTCCCCTCTCTCACATGAATACATGGGTGGTGTGGCCTCGCTCCTCTCTCACATTAACATCTGGGTGGTGTGGCCTCTCCTCTCTGAAACTAAGCCTCACTTTGTTCCTGGACTTCTAGAAGGTCAGAGTGGGTATGGATAAGGTTCATACAGGTGACAAAAGCATGTAGAACATGTCATTTGAACAATTTCAAAAGTTGGCTAAATAAAAAAGCAATGACAAAGATAATACCTACTAAAGTAGTTTTTATTAGTGAGCTTTCTCTGGTTTTGAGTTTGTGATATGTGTTACTGAACTGTGGGTAGCTAAAATGATACACAAATGTTTTGATTCTAGTGTCTGTGTTTCCCCGGGGGTCTTTAGTTCACCTGGCAATAGGCTGTTCCCAAAACCTGCTGCAAACACTTATAGCTTCCAGTTTACATAAACTTCTGATAACTATTTAGATAACGACTGGCCATCATAATGTGTCCCAAATTCCATCGTATTCCCTATGAAGTGCACTACTTATGAACAGAGCCCTATGGGGAATAGGGTGTCATTTGGGATGTAGTCAGATGCTGAGCAGTCTCCGGAAACCACAGAGTTCCGTGTTCATTTGATTGGTTGCCAATGAAGGCAGTGCTAAGGAGATGATCGTGGACTTCAGGAAACAGCAGAGGGAGCACCCCTCCATCCACATCGAAGGGACAGCAGTGGAGAAGGTGGAAAGTTTTAAGTTCCTCGGCGTACACCTCACAGACAAACTGAAATGGTCCACACACACAGACAGTGTGGTGAAGAAGGTGCAACAGCGCCTCTTCAACCTCAGGAGGCTGAAGAAATTTGGCTTGTCACCCAAAACCCTGACAAACTTTTACAGATGCACAATCGAGAGCATCCTGTTGGGCTGTATCACAGCCTGGTACGGCAACTGCACCGCCCTCAACCGCAAGGCTCTCCAGAGGGTGGTGCGGTTTGCACAACGCATCACCGGGGGCAAACTACCTGCCCTCCAGGACACCTACAGCACCCGACGTCACAGGAAGACCAAAAAGATCATCAAGGACAACAACCACCCGAGCCACTGTCTGTTCATACCGCTATCATCCAGAAGGCGAGGTCAGTACAGGTGCATCAAAGCGGGGACCGAGAGACTGTAAAACAGCTTCTACCTCAAGGCCATCAGACTGCTAAACAGCCACCACTAACTCAGAGAGGCTGCTGCCTGCATTGATACCACATCACTGGCCACTTTAATAAATGGATCACTAGTCACTTTAAATAATGCCACTTTAATAATGTTTACATATCTTACATTACTCATCTCATATGTATATACTGTACTCTATACCATCTACTGCATCTTGCCTATGCCGCTTGGCCATCACTCATCCATATATTTATATGCACATATTCTCATTCACCCCTTTAGATTTGTGTGTATTAGGTAGTTGTTGGGGAATTGTTAGATTACTTTTAGATATTACTCCACTGTCGGAACTAGAAGCACAAGCATTTCACTACACTCACATTAACATCTGCTAACCATGTGTATGTGACCAATAACATTTGATTTGATTTGGAACTGGCCCAGTCTTCCTCAACAACGGTGAAACATCTCCCTCCTTTCTCCACCTCTCTCATTCTCTCTCCTCTTAGTCACTACACTATTTCCTCTACCACGCTTCTATCTAAACGCTCCTGAAGTCACACAGCGTGTGTGTCTCTAGTTCCGTCATAGTTTCTACCCCAACCTGTTTTAGTATTTTCTACCCTTTACATATATTTACCAGACGTGCCTCTGAGATTCAAGCTCTGTTGGGCCTTCCTAGAAATCTTTAGCTACAATTTTTTTCCTGTTAAATGTTTTTTCACCAGTGAGCAGACCGCATAACAAGCAGAAAATATGCTTTTGGAGACGCTCCCTGTGTTTAGGGCCAGACCAGGGTGATTAGTGTGTGAGTGTGTGCCTATGTGCGTGCGTCTGACTGTCTGGACCCTGCGTACCTATTGATCCTGTTGTGCTGATTTTGAGGCTCTTGCTCTTTAGCCATGCAGGCAGAAACAAGCGGTGACCGCACAGGGTTTGGTACGCCTCGCCCCACACACACACACACACACACACACACACACACACACACACACACACACACACACACACACACACACACACACACACACACACACACACACACACACACACACACACACACACACACTACAATTTCAGAGCCCTCAGTCTGAGCCCTACAAAGAGCAGTACTGGGTTGTGTTTACGGTTTGTAGCAGGGCTTGGCCAAGTTAAGGAGAGACAGGGCCCAACGATACAGCCAAGTTAAGGAGAGACAGGACCCAACGATACAGACACGTTAAGGAAAGACAGGGCCCAACGATACAGACAAGCATTTATGGGAAAGAATGGACGGAGAACCAGGGAAGAAATGTCAAGGGGTGAGGGATGTTAGGATGATACATTTCCAATTTGTGCTACTAGTTCAGGGTGCCACTGGCACAACATTGACATACTTGACTTAATCCTGTCCCCTTGGGAGCATTGGGCGTCCACCATGGCTCTCCACCTCACTCTCTTCTGTATGAGGGCTTTGGCATCTTGCCAGGAGATCCCAGCTTTGTTCAGTTCTGGTAGTGTTCCTGGCACAACATTCAAACATCTGGCAGATATTAGCCTAGAGAAACCATACAATGCTCAGGCCTTATTCCATGTTCCAGGTAGAAACACACATCTATAAGGAGGCCAGTAACAGAACAAAATTATGTGAGAATATTTTATGTTGGCTCATGACAACTAAAACCACCCAGGGAAAACTAGGCTAGAACCACCTCAGTCAGTCTGTGAGAGACCAGCGACTAATCTGAACAAAGCAATCCAATGCCAAAGCAGTGTGCGTGTGCGCGTGCGTGTCTGTTGAGAAGGGTAACTGTAACCCGACCGACTCATCTATATTTACTCTCAGCCATTCTTAATATGACATAACGAAGGTAATGCTGTGGTTGTGAGGTTATTACAGGAGATGAACATTATCTTGGGCTAATAAATGACTGGATCCTGGCTGATCTGTCTGGGACTGTGAGTGGACCCCGGCAGACTGGTTATCACACTTCAAAGTAGAATGGGATGATGGTCTTAACGCTCAACTCAATCCAACCCACATAGAAGTATTGTTGGTATATTCTTTAACTCTTATTTTACAAGGTAAATTGACTGACAACACATTCTCATTTACAGCAATGACCTGGGGGATAGTTACAGGGGAGAGGAGGGGGATGAATGAGTCAATTGGAAGCTATTAACTGAGTAGTTATTTTTCCTATGGCCATATACATTCACTAAATGGTTTGATGTACTTTAAAAACGAACAACTCCTGCTACTTTCATTTCACAGGTTTGCTTCCGGTTTGTTTTCAGAATAAGAAGTTTTGGTGTGCGTACAGTAGTTTGTGAATATGGACTAGCACGGTGTAAACATTGACAAGTTGGATAGATTTTCAACCTTAGATAGAGCTCCAGTTAACTTTTATAGGGGATTCTCTTTGTTTCTATTTTAAAATTTTATTTTAATTTTACCCCCTTTTCTGCCCAATTTTCGTGGTATCTTGTCTCATTGCTACAACTCCCGTACGGGCTCGGGAGAGACGAAGGTCTAAAGCCATGCGTCCTCCGAAGCACAACCCAACCAAGCCGCACTGCTTCTTAACACAGCGCGCCTCCAACCCGCAAGCCAGCCGCACCAATGTGTCGGAGGAAACACCGTGCACCTGGCCCCCTTGGTTAGCGCGCACTGTGCCCGGCCCGCCACAGGAGTCGCTGGAGCGCGATGAGACAAGGATATCCCTACCGGCCAAACCCTCCCTAACCCGGACGACGCTAGGCCAATTGTGCGTCACCCCACGGACCTCCCGGTCGCGGCCGGCTGCGACAGAGCCTGGGCGCGAACCCAGAGACTCTGGTGGCGCAGCTAGCGCTGCGATGCAGTGCCCTAGACCACTGCGCCACCCGGGAGGCCCCTCTCTTTGTTTCTTAGAGGTGTGTTGAAGTTGTCTTTGTAGATCTGAACACAGGGGTTTGGTTTGTTATGGACATTGTGTGTGTGTGTGTGTGTGTGTGTGTGTGTGTGTGTGTGTGTGTGTGTGTGTGTGTGTGTGTGTGTGTGTGTGTGTGTGTGTGTGTGTGTGTGTGTCTGTGTGTGTGTGTGTGTGTGTACACGTTTTACTGTACTTGAGAGTACCAGAAGTCCTCACTAGAATACTAAACCAATTCAGAGAAGTGAGGACATTTTGCCGGTCCTCACTTGTAAAAAGGCTATTTTAGGCTCGGGTTAAGCTTAGTGAGGACATTTTGACGGTCCTCACTTGTAAAAAGGCTATTTTAGGCTCAGGGGTTAAGGTTAGTGAGGACATTTTGACGGTCCTCACTTGTAAAAAGGCTATTTTAGGATTAGGGGGTTAAGGTTATGGCTTACCGGTTAGGGAAAATAGGATTTTGAATAATAATCAATTGTTGATCCCCAAAAAGTCCTCAAGTATAGTAAGACATAGGTGAGTGCGCGTGTTGGCAGTTATTTTTAAAACCTGTTTACATTCCCTTATGTGTATCTGGTGTTCAGTGTGTCTGTCCCGTCCGTCTGTGTCTCTCTCTGCTTTGTTTCTATCCATGAGAACAGGGTGTAGTCTAACACTGCCCCTCAGCCTGTCCACCTTATGGTTAGTTGACCTTTAACTTGATGATATACAGTATAGGGGCATAATTCACTGAAGCTTCCTTTATAAACATGTAAATGTTACATACACAACCAATACCTCACCCTCATCTGTTCACTTCAAAACCAGGATGATGCCTCAGCATGAACCTCTAAAGCAGGGGTGTCAAACTCTACAAGACTCCAAACGGTGAAGCTCAGATGTATGGTAAAAAGCATATTTCCCCCTTAAAAACTGTTAAAAAGACTATTTAAAGCAGGGTTGTCAAACTCATTCCACGGAGGGCCGAGTGTCTGCAGGTTTTAGTTTTTTACTTTCAATTAAGACCTAGTCAACCAGGTGAGGGGAGTTCCTTACTAATCAGTGACCTTAATTCAACAATCAAGTACAAGGGAGGAGCGGAAACCCGCAGACACTCAGTGGAATGAGTTTGACATGTGCTTTAAAGTGTCTTTTTAACCGCTTATGGTGTAAATATGTTTTTTACCCTACAGCTGAGCTCAACGTTTGTAGTCTTGTGGAAATTAGGTTATTCAGGCCTACAGCTTAAGATGTGACCCAATATACACTACCGTTCAAATGTTTGGGGTCACTTAGAAATGTACTTGTTTTCAATGAAAACATACATGAAATGAGTTGAAAAAATGAATAGGAAATATAGTCAAGACGTTGACAAGGTTATAAATATTGATTTTTAATTGAAATAATAGTGTCCTTCAAACTTTGCTTTCATCAAAGAATCCTCCATTTGTAGCAATTACAGCCTTGCAGTCCTTTGGCATTCTAATTGTCAATTTGTTGAGGTCACCTGAAGAGATTTCACCACATGCTTCCTGAAGCACCTCCCACAAGTTGGACTGGCTTGATGGGCACTTCTAATGTACCATATTGTCAAGCTGCTCCCACAACAGCTCAATAGGGTTGAGATCCGGTGACTGTGCTGGCCACTCCATTATAGACAGAATACCAGCTGACTGCTTCTTCCCTAAATAGTTATTGCATAGTTTGGAGCTCTGATTTGGGTCATTGTCCTGTTGTAGGAGGAAATTGGCTCCAATTAAGCGCCGTCCGCAGGGTATGGCATGGAGTGATAGCCTTCCTTCTTCAAGGTCCCTTTCAAGGTCCCTTCTTCAAGGCACTCCTCCAGCGTCTTTTTATTTTTTCTGCTTCTCACAAATGTTTTTCTTTGTGATCCGAACACCTCAAACTTAGATTTGTCTGTACATATCACTTTTTTCCAATCTTCCTTTGTCCAGTGTCTGTGTTCTTTTGCCCATCTTTTCTTTTTATTGGCCAGTCTGAGATATGGCTTTTTCTTTACAACTCTGCCTAGAAGGCCAGCATCCTGGAGTAGCCTCTTCACTGTTGACATTGAGACTGGTGATTTGCGGGTACTATTTAATGTAGCTGCCAGTTGAGGATTTGTGAGGAGTCTGTTTCTCAAACTAGACACTAATGTACTTGTCCTCTTGCTCAGGTGTGCACCGGGGCCTCCCACTCCTCTTTCTATTCTGGTTAGAGACAGTTTGCTCTGTTCTGTGAAGGGAGTAGTACACAGCATTGTACGAGATCTTCAGTTTCTTGGCAATTTCTCGCATGGAAAAGCCTTCATTTCTCAGAACAAGAATAGCCTGACGAGTTTCAGAAGAAAGTTCTTTGTTTCTGGCCATTTTGAGCCTGTAATCGAACCCACAAATGCTGATGCTCCAGATAGTCAACTAGTCTAAAGAAGGACAGTTGTATTGCTTCTTTAATCAGAACAACAGTTTGCAACTGTGCTAACATAATTGCAAAAGGGTTTTCTAATGATCAATTTGCCTTTTAAAATGATACATTTGGATTAGCTAATACAACGTGCCACTGGAACACAGGAGTGATGGTTGCTGATAATGGGCCTCTGTACGCCTATGTAGATATTCCATTTAAAAAATCTGCCGTTTCCAGCTACAATAGTCATTTACAATATTAACAATGTCTACACTGTATTTATGATCAATTTTATGTTATTTAAAAAAAAATGTTTAAAGCATTTCTTTCAAAAAGAAGGACATTTCTAAGTGACCCCAAACTTTTGAAAAGGTTGTGTACTTTATTAACATTTATTTGTCATTCAGACTTATTTTTTATATTCTGAAAAACATATGTTTCGATTTGAGGAACATTTTATTGGAGCACTTCCTACATCGATGATTTGAAATCTCAAGCACTGTCTGAATGGAATTGTGTGTGTGTGTGTGTGTGTGTGTGTGTGTGTGTGTGTGTGTGTGTGTGTGTGTGTGTGTGTGTGTGTCAGGTTGGTGCCAGGAAGATATATGGGCCAGCAGGTCATGGTGACACAGCAGAACTGTAGATATACATAGTTTGCCAAAACTCTGCTTAAGAATTAGCATCTTAATGTCCTGCCACTCCATTTGGTTTCCAGGGGAAGGTTTTCAAATCTGTACTCAGCCCCCCTCCAACCAAAGCCCTCCCCTTTTGAAAAGTACACTTATGTTTACCATCCAGGCTGCGCTGAATGACAACATGGAGGTATCTGATGCGACAATTTTGCAGGTAAGCAGTGATTACTAGAGAACTTTTGGGTTAAAATCCAGGTCCCCAATTCAAGCACCAGCTCTGCAAATTCAGGATAATAAGTCATGCTAATCCAAGGCACCGGAACATCGCCATCGGTCACGAGATTCTGTTAACGTATCAGTGATCATGATGGAGAAGACGATTTCAACAACCAGCCTTGGTGTGAATAGTCCCTTCCTTTATTCCTTTCTTGAGATTTATCTAATAGAAAAAACGTATGTGACCGTCCGGCTCAAATCGGTCTTATGTAGCAAAATATTTAATTGTGTTTTTTACATTGGATAAAAGTAGAGACTCAGAGCTACAAAATGGTATATCATACACTTCAGTTGAGGAACAGTGGGAAAGTAATTTTGCTTTGAAAGTAAACTCACTTTTGAGAAAATGTCCTTTGAATGTTTTGGTACTACTATTGGAGAGCTCTTCTTTGTCTACACCCATTCAGCATCTGGCACGCTCTGACCTTAGATATCTATGTTTTCTTTATATTTTGGTTAGGTCAGGGTGTGACGAGGGTGGGTATGCTAGTTTTTGTAGTTCTAGGGGTTTTGTAGGTCTAGGTATTTGTATGTCTATGGTGGCCTGATATGGTTCCCAATCAGAGGCAGCTGTTTATCGTTGTCTCTGATTGGGAATCATATTTAGGTAGCCATTTTCCCTTTTGTGTTCGTGGGTTCTTGTTCTATGTTTAGTTGCCTGTCTGCACTATTCATATTAGCTTCACGGTTCCTTTTGTTAGTTTGTTCAGTGTTAATTTTTTTAATAAATATAGAATGTATGTGTACAACGCTGCGCCTTGGTCTCATTCGTATGACACACGTGACAGCATCGTTTACAACCTCTTAAGCTTTAGCCCCACCCATCTCTTTAAGGGGTGATCCAAATGTACTAACAGCAGTCAAGCACCCAAGCTAAGTTGCTAGCTACTTCCATACATCTAAGTGTGCGAGAACAGCAACAACAGCGTTACTTGCCCTAGCAGAGCATTGTTATCCAGAGCGTTGGTGACTGCAACTGTGCTTTCAGATTGCCCGTTCGTAAATTCAGAGCGCTTCGCGTTCAGAGCGCACAGCAGACGCTCTGGCTGATGAGTTTACTGACACCGGCCATATTCAACGGGTGTTGAGCATTCGTAAATTCAGCAGTTATTCTGCGCTGTCTCGCACACTCAGACGAGAGTGCTCTGAAATTGGTGTAGATGGCCAGACTGAATTTACGAACGCACTCGAAATGGTTACTTGCATAGTAGAGTCTTTTGTTAAGACATGTAGTTAGCTAGCTAGTTAGGTAAACAATGAACCCTAATGAACCATAATCACATAATGATGTTACTACCCTGCATGAATCTACAAGTGAACCTGGTTGGTAATCTAATGTTAGCTAACATTAGGTAGCTAACCAACCAGGTTGAACGTTAGCTAGCTAACATTAGGTAGCTAACCAACCAGGTTGAACGTTAGCTAGCTAACATTAGACTATAGCTAGCCAAGCAAATGGCTCTTTATGTCAATTAGAAATGTGTAATATCTGAAAATGTAGCTAGCTAGACTATCTTACCCGTATACATCATTCATGGTTAGACGCGTCTCCTGTCAGATGCCATGGTTGCCCTTAGTTTGAAGATGTAATCTGGAGACAGGTGTTTTCTCCATCTCCTTAGCTATCATACTCAAATTCCACTGATTTCAAAACTCAGTCCTCCAGAAAGTGGAGAAGAACACTTATGCAGTTGTAATACATGCTAAATTTTTTTAAAGCCACGTTAGACATGATTACCTAGACATACTGACCAGCTCAAATAGAGGGAAGCGTGCTATATGGCAGACCAATACAAACTCATCTCTCGGCATGTCCAGCCCACTCATTATCTCAGCCAATCATGGCTAGCGGGAAGGTTGATGTCTTCTTTGGCTAAACCAACTAGGCTCGTAATATATACATTTTATTCGTATTTACAGATGGCATACAATTTTGTTATTATGGCACATAAAAGTTCATATGTTCGAGAAGGCATTTCTGCCAAAAAATGCATTTTGATAAAAAAAATGAACACTTTACGTTCAAACGACTCTCCTGTGAAGTAGTGACCCGCGACGTACGCATAGTTTCCTGAAATGGGTCACATATTGCCCTCACCTATTGGATAACTTTGAAATGAGGATAGAACATTAGCCAGTATCTCGTTTTCTTCTCGCTCAAAGACAAAAGGTCCCACCTGCTCTGTGTGTGTGTGTGTGTGTGTGTGTGTGTGTGTGTGTGTGTGTGTGTGTGTGTGTGTGTGTGTGTGTGTGTGTGTGTGTGTGTGTGTGTGGTTATGTTGGTGTGTATGTCTCAGTCTATCCCATATTGTAAGACACACCCAGGCCTTGTGGGTTGGGTTTTGTTCTCACGTCTCTCTTATCAGTGTGGTGACAAACTATGCTGTGTTCCATCATTTGCTAATTAGTCAGATGAGTGAATGATGGATATGGTTAATGTCATAGAGATCCTATTGAGATTCTAATCCTATTTCTATGGTTACTAATGTAATAGCGCTGCATGAACACCCCAGTCAGAGGAGACCTTTCCCGTCAACACACATTTACTGGAGCACTTAATATTACCTATTATCATCCTACTTAATAGAACCAGTGTTCAGTAAACACAGTTTTTATAACACTCACTCTGTCTGTCTTGCTCATCTGTTTGGCTTTAATGGATCAGTCCTGCAGACGTGTATACACAGTAAGATGGCCTTGAGTAGCATTTAATTTGGTTTGTGCCGGTGATAGAAAGCTAAGAGCAAAGAATTGCCAGCGTACCTCAGAGACTAGTAAGAAACAACCGCTTCCTCTGTTCTGTGTGTTCAGTCTGTGTTCAGTGTTTTTGTGTGTGTTCGTGCGTGTGCGTTTGTGTGCATGTTAATGTGTTTGTAAAAAGCTGTAGCCTTTCTAATGTCATGCTCTGAATGGATGTAGCCTAACTCAATTTGCACGGAAATCACATTCAATCCCACTGATTTGGACACTTAAGTGGAGAGAGCAACATGGTTGGTGAAAGGACATGCTTTTAAAATGACAGAATGTCCTGTACAGCAGAGGGATATTACATGGGGCCTATGGGGATGGATATAGGGCACGGATATAGGGCACTTACTAGCTAATCACATCTGTATTCAGAGCTACAGGTTTAAGCACAGTAGTTACAACGGAGCAATGGATCTATTGATGGGAAATATTTAAAGTAAGGATCTAATGATGGGAAACATTTAAGGCAAGGATCTAATGATGGGAAACATTTAAGGCAAGGATCAGACTGCAGCTGGCTGGTGTGTCTAGATGAAGAAGAAACTGTAAAGGCCAACATGGCATTCTGATGAGCCTGTGAATGGAATGACAATAAAAGGCTGTTTTTAATTATTGTGAACATCCTTTTCATGCATGTAGAGGATCTACAGGATCTACTCAGGATCCCTTAACTACTACTGCACTGTTGGAGCTAGAAACACAAGCATTTCACTACACCCACGATAACATCTGCTAAATATGTGTATGTGACCAATACAATTTGTTTTGACACACACACTTTGCCTCAGTGGTTTATCAGCTACATAAAACCGAGTTCATGGCCAAGATAACAAGCAGTACCTGAGACAGAAAGGTCATTTCTTTAAAGCAGGGCTGTTCAAATCCAGTCCTGGAGGGCGGAAACACTTCTGGTTTTTGTTTCTACTTGGTAGTTAATTGCACTCACCTGGTGTCCCAGGTCTGAATTCGTCCCTTATTAGAAAGAGAAGATGAAAACCAGAAGTGTTTGGAACCTCCAGGACCAACATCGAACACCCCTACAGGGACCATTAGGAGACGTCCTAAAATCGTATTTTGTTCCCAGAAGCTGGGAACTAGACACAAGCCTCTAGGGGGCCATGACAGAACGATTTAACCCATCAGAGTTTAAGCCTTGTCTAAACCGGGTGGGGGGGTTCTACTAAGCTACATGGAATTGTTTTAAGAAGGTCCTATCAAGGATAATTTATCTATTTGATTTTGAATTTAGCCTTAGCCCATACTAATGCAGTGAATAACAGATTCACTACATGGAACAAAAGATAGTCCCCCAAAAATGTCAAAAGGAAGTTTGCTCTGAAGTGTCTGTCCTATATCTGAGAGATGTATAACAAATACCAGGAATACATATTTTTTTGTTATATATTCAACCCCATATTTTGGGCATTAAACAGTCTCCTTATATACTTCCATTCATTTTTTCAACTGGTGCCAAGGGACCTTCAGACAAGTCTTGTGAGGCCTGTGGGCATCCTAGAGCAAGACAACCGACATGTACGTGTTCATGAGAGTCTCACCTTTGCACAGAGTAGCCCAAACTGTCCGGATGCTACAGACAGAAGTTGGCAGATCTGCTGTACCAACTTCAGAAAAGTCTCCTGACACTTGTGGAGGTCAAAACCATTGTGTTCGTGAGAGTCATCTTTCCATTGAGGGGTCATAATAGTTGTAGGCCAAATCGTTCGGATGCTGCAGACGATTTGTGAGAAGAGAAGATTTTCGGGATGTCGCATGTTCAGACAAACACCGCTCGAGCTTTGTCACCTTTCACCGCAGATGCAGTAGTGCGACATAGGCGGATGTGGTGGATTGAGACGCATTCAAAAAACATATCTCTAGTTTAAACTGACAGATTTTTATGGGAACTTTTGTATTATGCTAATTGTATTTCCGTAGGGGGGCACGGACATTGGCCTTAGGTTAAACTTCTATGGACACAGGAATATTCTTGCAACGTTCCCATGAAACATGCCTAGAACATTATCTTATTTTCGGAGAACATGGTAGCCATGTTCTGTGTACGTTGAAGGTGTGACGTTGATGGAATATTCTCCTATCCCTCAGAAAACTGGACACTGGAACGTTCCAATGAAAAGTGTCTAGAACATTAATATTGAAAATGCTGAGAACATGGTAACCACATTCTGGATAAGATCTGTTTGACATTAAGGAAATGGTCTCTTGGTAACAGTCCTTGCACATTACTGGAACATTCCTATGAAAATGTTAGGTGAGACTCTTAAAGGGAAATTTCTTCTAAATGTTTCAACGACATATTCATCCTCTCCAGCACCACCACAACATCAACATATGTGAAAATGGTGTGTTTCTATTTTTTGTAGTAAAAAAGATAGAGGAAGATATGTGTTTCCAATGGCATCATCGGTGTGCATCATGTCATTTTAACCAATTATGAGTAGGCACTGCCTACTAATGGATGGGTTGGCTTACAACGTCACAAAAACGATGTACGTGCTTCCATGTGGCAGAAGTCAGCCCGTTGTAATTCTGGATGGCCAGATTGCTAGCAAGAATGACAAGAAACTGCTATGTGGGGAATTGTAAGTGGCTCATTTCATCTTGTTATTGATACCATGTCTTGACTGATTTCATGTCAAGGCTAATATTTTTTTAATTTAACTAGGCAAGTCAGTTAAGAACAAATTCTTATTTACAATGATGGCCTAGGAACAGTGTATTTGTCACGTTCTGACCTTAGTTCCTTTGTTATGTCTTTATTTTAGTTTGGTCAGGGCGTGAGTTGGGGTGGGCATTCTATGTTGTTTTTCTATGTTTTGTTCTGTTAGATTTCTATGTGTTGGGCCTAGTATAGTTCTCAATCAGAGGCAGGTGTCAGTCGTTGTCTCTGATTGGGAGCCATATTTAGGTAGCCTGTTTGTCATTGTGTGTGGTGGGTGATTATTTTCTGTGCTGGTTTTTATTTCACCGTACAGGAGTGTTCGTTTGGCGGTTTATTGTTTTTGTTAAGTGTTCATTTATTCGTATTAAAACAATATGGACACTTACCACACTGCGCTTTGGTCCTCCTCTTCTTCCACCCACGACGAGCGTTACAGGGTTAACTGCCTTGTTCAGGTGCAGAACGACAGATTTTTGTCTTGTCAGCTCGGGGTTTTGATCTAGCAACGTTTCAGTTACTGGCCCAACGCTCTAACCACTAGGCTACCTGCCACCCCATAATATGGTAACCACTAGGCTACCTGCCACCCCATAATATGGTAACCACTAGGCTACCTGCCACCCCATAATATGGTAACCACTAGGCTACCTGCCACCCCATAATATGGTAACCACTAGGCTACCTGCCACCCCATAATATGCCCACCCCCCCCAAAAAAATATAGCTTACAAGTTGTCAACAATCTAAGCCAACATCATCTGTTTTGCCCCATGGTTGCGCACACACACAATTTTTGTTGCTAAAACAACCAACCCGTCTCATCAACATCAACTCATTTGTTGATGGTGCCATATCTATTTTACTGCTAAACATAGAAATGTTCCATTTTCACATACATGTGTGTTGATGTTGGGGTGGTGCTGGAGATGATGAATATGAGTTGAAACATGTTAACACTTCCCTTTTAAGGGAACATTTTTATTAGCTGGGCATTTATCAAATGAGTTGGAAATGAGTCAGTGTCAGCCTCTTCAGGGTAATTAACTTACCGTTTAGCAATATACCCACGGATTCATCCCTATCATGCCTTTTGCTCTTTTCAAACCAGGATTTATCATTAGTCACCAGGCAGCTTTGGTACTCCCATAAAGTGATTTATTTTGACTGGTGAGGGTCTGTATGATGCACGATGACCAAAGCTGACATCTGAGCAGTGAGTCTGGCTCTCGTTTCCTAGCTACGCTGTATGGAGGAAGAAATCCAGGCAAACACTATTTGAGAGAGAGAGTGAGAGAGAGATAATTATTTATTTGTCCTTTTTTGCTTATCTTTATCAAGTGTGCCAATAATTTTGTACCTGACTGTAGATGACATCACAAAAAGCTAATGACAAAGGTCTCTGGACCTTTAGTTGTCAAAAATGTACAGATCAAAGGTTTGAATGAGCATGCAGGAGACCGTTTCACCTCGGACCTTTCACATCTGACACACTTTAGGCTGGGAGGCTGGATAGATGTGTCCCGTTGTGGTTAGGTTAGTGGAGAATATATGGTAATTTAGCAGACGCTTTTATATAAAACCACCTACAACTTTACAACTTCAGCATTAATTCATCACAATCCTTTCACTTACTTAGCCTAGTACACAAGCTACGATGGAGTACACTTTCTTTTGACGGGGCCTTATTATTACTATTATTATTATTATTATTGTATCCATGACTCAGATTTATTTGATCTTAGTCTATTTTGATACATTTTGCTAACATTTTAAAACGTATAGAGAAAAAGTCATGATTTGACATTCGTAAACAATTTACTGTTCAGAAGTCTACCAGTAGTATGTTTTTTAAAATCTATTTGGAAAGGTTCTTTAATGCAATATTTCCATTCATGCTTAGCCTATTAGTTTAGCTTTACAGTAATTGCCTTGGCAAGTTGTTTTAAGCTACAGATGGAGGATCTTAATTTGATCACTCTTTTGTTGCTGAGAATTATCCTGCAAAGCAGGAAATACAAACATGTATTTGAGTTTTAAAAAGGCTTCTAAAGTTTGTAATTTCCACTTAGAAACTTGATTTGCCCTAATGAAAAATGTATCAACCCCTACAAAAATGTCCATACATTTTTAATCCACATAATAATTCACATTTCCTGTTGCGGCAGGATTATATTCTTGCTATAGAAAACTGTCTCAAATTAAGATCCTACATCTGTACGTGTTTTCTTCGATGAATCTCTACCATTAATCAAATCTTTCAGTTGGCAGGGGTTAGATTTTTTTTCATTAAAATTGAACTCCGAGTATCTTAAAGCTTCAATATGTAACTTTTTGGCCGACCAAACCAAATTTACATAGATATGTAAGTTATAGATTTGTCATTGAAAGTAAATCTAAGAAGCGGTAGATATGCTATTTCTATGCTTCCCGTTCCACAGTTGACTTTTTGCGTCTTTTACTTTCGGTTTTGTACACCAGCTTCAAACAGCTGAAAATACAATATTTTTGGTTATGGAAAAGTTTGGTTATGGAAATATGTCACAACAGTTTAGATGGTACGGTCATTATCTACACAATGACTGCTGACCACCTGCACACCAACAGTCTCCTTGCACTGACTCTCAGACCTTAGCACATATGCCCAAACATACGAACACACAAACACAAACATTGTTTAAGTGCCTCACTGTATTTATATTTATTTTATTATAACTATTCTTTCTTGTTATGCACCCTGTGGAGAGTAAGAGTGAACCTGCAAGTAAGCATTTTATTTTACTGTGTTGTGCCATGTGAATACAGTATGACAAATAAACTTTGACTTGACTTGTAGGCCATTCTCCTTGCTGTAGGTTGTGGCCTCATGGCTTTCCAGGTCTGCGGTAACTCTGATTGTGGCAGCTGGAATTCGAGGGGTGGGAGTTAGGGAGGGTTGAAATAACAGAGTGCAGGGAGCAACAGATCGACCTTGGTGTGAGAGAGAGAAAAAGAGAGGAAGAGACGGCGAGAGAGAGGAATGCACTGAAATAGGAGCTGTAGGCCTATATTCACATAGAACTTGAATGCAGTATGTACATGTATTTAACATCCCAAAGAAACTGAGAAATACACTATATACACACAAGTATCCAAATACACCATTTCAAATTAGTGGATTTGGCTATTTCAGCCACGCCCGTTGCTGACAGGTGTATAAAATCGAGCACACAGCCATGCAATCTCCATAGATAAACATTGGCAGTAGAATGGCCTTACTTGAGAGCTCAGTGACTTTCGATGTTGCACCGTCATAGGATGCCACATTTCAACAGGTCTAGTTCGTCAAATTTCTGCCCTCTAGAGCTGCCCAGGTCAAATGTAAGTGTATTGTGAAGTGGAAACGTCTAGGAGCAACAACGGCTCAGCCGCGAAGTGGTTGGCCGCACAAGCTCACAGAACGGGACTGCCGAGTGCTGACTAATCTGGAGTGATGAGTCACGCTTCACCATCTGGCAGTCACGATGGACAAATCTGGGTTTGGCGGATGCCAGGAGAACGCTACCTGCCCGAATACATATCTGACAACTGTAAAGTTTGGTAGAGGAGGAATAATGGTCTGGGGCTGTTTTAATGGTTCGGACTAGGCTCCTTAGTGCCAGTGAAGGGAAATCTTAACACTACAGCATACGATGGCGTTCTAGATGATCCTGTGATTCCAACTTTGTGGCAAAAGTTTGGGAAAGGCCCTTTCCTGTTTCAGTATGACAATGCCCCCGTGCACAAAGTGAGGTCCATGCAAAAATGGTTTGTCGAGATCGGTGTGGAAGAACTTGACTGGCCTGCATGGAGCCCTGAACTCAACCCCATCGAACACCTTTGGGATGAATTGGAACGCCAACTGCGAGCCAGGCATAATCGCCCAACATCAGTGCCCAACCTTACTAATGCTCTTGTGGCTGAATGGAAGAAATCCCCTGCAGCAATGTTCCAACATCTAGTGGAAAGCCTTCCCAGAAGAGTGGAGGTAGCAAAGGGAGGACCAACTCCATATTAATGCCCAGGATTTTGAAATGAAACGTAAAGGAAGTCAGGATGGGCCGCTGGTAGAGGGGGTAGAGGAAGTCAGGATGGGCCGGTGGAGGAAGGGAGGATGGGCCGGTGTGGAGGGGGTAGAGGAAGGGAGGATGGGCCGGTGTGGAGGGGTTAGAGGAAAGCAGGATGGGCCGGTGGGGGGGGGGGGTGGATGGGGTAGAGGAAGGCAGGATGGGCCGGGGGGGGGGGGGGGGCGTAAAGGAAGTCAGGATGGGCCGCTGGTAGAGGGGGTAGAGGAAGTCAGGATGGGCCGGTGGAGGAAGGGAGGATGGGCCGGTGTGGAGGGGGTAGAGGAAGGGAGGATGGGCCGGTGTGGAGGGGGTAGAGGGAGGGAGGATGGGCCGGTGTGGAGGGGTTAGAGGAAAGCAGGATGGGCCGGTGGGGGGGGGGGGTGGATGGGGTAGAGGAAGGCAGGATGGGCCGGTGGGGGGGGGGGGTGGATGGTGTAGAGGAAGGCAGGATGGGCCGGTGGGGGGGGGGGGTGGAGGGGGTAGAGGAAGGCAGGATGGGCCGGTGGGGTGTGGAGAGGGTAGAGGAAGGGAGAATTGGCCGGGGGGGGGTTAGAGGAAGGGAGGATGAGCCGGTGGGGATGGGGTAGAGGAAAGCAGGATGGGCCGGTGGGGGGGGGGGGGGTTGGAGGGGGTAGAGGAAGGCAGGATGGGCCGGTGGGGGGGGGGTAGAGGAAGGCAGGATGGGCCGGTGGGGGGGGGGTGGAGGGGGTAGAGGAAGGCAGGATGGGCCGGTGGGGTGTGGAGAGGGTAGAGGAAGGGAGAATTGGCCGGGGGGGGGTTAGAGGAAGGGAGGATGAGCCGGTGGGGATGGGGTAGAGGAAAGCAGGATGGGCCGGTGGGGGGGGGGGGGGTTGGAGGGGGTAGAGGAAGGCAGGATGGGCCGGTGGGGGGGGGGTGGAGGGGGTAGAGGAAGGCAGGATGGGCTGGTGGGGGGGCGTGTGTGTGTGTGGAGGGGGTAGAGGAAGGCAGGATGGGCCGGTGGGGGGGGGGGGGGGGTTATAGGAAGGGAGGATGGGCTGGTGGGGATGGGGTAGAGGAAGGGAGGATGGGCCGGGGTGGGGGGGGCGTAAAGGAAGTCAGGATGGGCCGGGGGGGGCGTAAAGGAAGTCAGGATGGGCCGGTGTGGAGGGGGTAGAGGGAGGGAGGATGGGCCGGTGTGGAGGGGTTAGAGGAAAGCAGGATGGGCCGGTGGGGGGGGGGGGGTGGATGGGGTAGAGGAAGGCAGGATGGGCCGGGGGGGGGGGGGGGGGCGTAAAGGAAGTCAGGATGGGCCGCTGGTAGAGGGGGTAGAGGAAGTCAGGATGGGCCGGTGGAGGAAGGGAGGATGGGCCGGTGTGGAGGGGGTAGAGGAAGGGAGGATGGGCCGGTGTGGAGGGGGTAGAGGGAGGGAGGATGGGCCGGTGTGGAGGGGTTAGAGGAAAGCAGGATGGGCCGGTGGGGGGGGGGGGGTGGATGGGGTAGAGGAAGGCAGGATGGGCCGGTGGGGGGGGGGGGGTGGATGGTGTAGAGGAAGGCAGGATGGGCCGGTGGGGGGGGGGGGTGGAGGGGGTAGAGGAAGGCAGGATGGGCCGGTGGGGTGTGGAGAGGGTAGAGGAAGGGAGAATTGGCCGGGGGGGGGTGGAGGGGGTAGAGGAAGGCAGGATGGGCTGGTGGGGGGGCGTGTGTGTGTGTGGAGGGGGTAGAGGAAGGCAGGATGGGCCGGTGGGGGGGGGGGGGGGTTATAGGAAGGGAGGATGGGCTGGTGGGGATGGGGTAGAGGAAGGGAGGATGGGCCGGGGTGGGGGGGGCGTAAAGGAAGTCAGGATGGGCCGGGGGGGGCGTAAAGGAAGTCAGGATGGGCCGGTGGAGGAAGGGAGGATGGGCCGGTGTGGAGGGGTTAGAGGAAAGCAGGATGGGCCGGTGGGGGGGGCGTAAAGGAAGTCAGGATGGGCCGGTGGATGGGGTAGAGGAAGGCAGGATGGGCCGGTGGGGGGGGGGGGGGGCGTAAAGGAAGTCAGGATGGGCCGGGGGGGGGGGGCGTAAAGGAAGTCAGGATGGGCCGGTGGGGGGGGGCGTAAAGGAAGTCAGGATGGGCCGGTGGATGGGGTAGAGGAAGGCAGGATGGGCCGGTGGGGGGGGCGTAAAGGAAGTCAGGATGGGCCGGGGGGGGGGGGGGCGTAAAGGAAGTCAGGATGGGCCGCTGGTAGAGGGGGTAGAGGAAGTCAGGATGGGCCGGTGGAGGAAGGGAGGATGGGCCGGTGTGGAGGGGGTAGAGGAAGGGAGGATGGGCCGGTGTGGAGGGGTTAGAGGAAAGCAGGATGGGCCAGTGGGGGGGGGGTGGATGGGGTAGAGGAAGGCAGGATGGGCCGGTGGGGGGGGGGGTGGATGGGGTAGAGGAAGGCAGGATGGGCCGGTGGGGGGGGGGGGGGTGGATGGGGTAGAGGAAGGGAGGATGGGCCGGTGTGGGGGGGGTGGAGGGGGTAAAGGAAGTCAGGATGGGCCGCTGGTAGAGGGGGTAGAGGAAGTCAGGATGGGCCGGTGGAGGAAGGGAGGATGGGCCGGTGTGGAGGGGGTAGAGGAAGGGAGGATGGGCCGGTGTGGAGGGGTTAGAGGAAAGCAGGATGGGCCGGTGGGGGGGGGGGGTGGATGGGGTAGAGGAAGGCAGGATGGGCCGGTGGGGGGGGCGTAAAGGAAGTCAGGATGGGCCGCTGGTAGAGGGGGTAGAGGAAGGCAGGATGGGCCGGTGGGGGGGGGCGTAAAGGAAGTCAGGATGGGCCGCTGGTAGAGGGGGTAGAGGAAGTCAGGATGGGCCGGTGGGGGGGGGGGGGGGGGTGGGGGGGGCGTAAAGGAAGTCAGGATGGGCCGCTGGTAGAGGGGGTAGAGGAAGTCAGGATGGGCCGGTGGAGGAAGGGAGGATGGGCCGGTGTGGAGGGGGTAGAGGAAGGGAGGATGGGCCGGTGTGGAGGGGTTAGAGGAAAGCAGGATGGGCCGGTGGGGGGGGGGGGACGTAAAGGAAGTCAGGATGGGCCGGGGGGGGGGGGGACGTAAAGGAAGTCAGGATGGGGGGGGGGGGGCGTAAAGGAAGTCAGGATGGGCCGCTGGTAGAGGGGGTAGAGGAAGTCAGGATGGGCCGGTAGAGGAAAGCAGGATGGGCCGGTGGGGGGGGGGGGGGGGGTGGAGGGGGTAAAGGAAGTCAGGATGGGCCGCTGGTAGAGGGGGTAGAGGAAGTCAGGATGGGCCGGTGGAGGAAGGGAGGATGGGCCGGTGGGGGGGGGTGGATGGGGTAGAGGAAGGCAGGATGGGCCGGTAGAGGAAGGGAGGATGGGCCGGTGTGGAGGGGGTAGAGGAAGGGAGGATGGGCCGGTGGGGGGGACGTAAAGGAAGTCAGGATGGGCCGGGGGGGGGCGTAAAGGAAGTCAGGATGGGCCGCTGGTAGAGGGGGTAGAGGAAGTCAGGATGGGCCGGTGGAGGAAGGGAGGATGGGCCGGTGGAGGAAGGGAGGATGGGCCGGTGTGGAGGGGGTAGAGGAAGGGAGGATGGGCCGGTGTGGAGGGGTTAGAGGAAAGCAGGATGGGCCGGTGGTAGAGGGGGTAGAGGAAGTCAGGATGGGCCGCTGGTAGAGGGGGTAGAGGAAGTCAGGATGGGCCGGTAGAGGAAAGCAGGATGGGCCGGTGGGGGAGGGGGTAAAGGAAGTCAGGATGGGCCGCTGGTAGAGGGGGTAGAGGAAGTCAGGATGGGCCGGTGGAGGAAGGGAGGATGGGCCGGTGGGGGGGGGTGGATGGGGTAGAGGAAGGCAGGATGGGCCGGTAGAGGAAGGGAGGATGGGCCGGTGTGGAGGGGGTAGAGGAAGGGAGGATGGGCCGGTGGGGGGGGTGGGGGGTGGGGGGGACGTAAAGGAAGTCAGGATGGGCCGGGGGGGGGGGGGGGGCGTAAAGGAAGTCAGGATGGGCCGCTGGTAGAGGGGGTAGAGGAAGTCAGGATGGGCCGGTGGAGGAAGGGAGGATGGGCCGGTGTGGAGGGGGTAGAGGAAGGGAGGATGGGCCGGTGTGGAGGGGTTAGAGGAAAGCAGGATGGGCCGGTGGGGTGGAGGGGGTAGAGGAAGGCAGGATGGGCCGGTGGGGTGTGGAGAGGGTAGAGGAAGGGAGAATGGGCCGGGGGGGGGTTAGAGGAAGGGAGGATGGGCCGGTGGGGATGGGGTAGAGGAAGGGAGGATGGGCCGGTGTGGAGGGGGTAGAGGAAGGGAGGATGGGCCGGTGTGGAGGGGTTAGAGGAAAGCAGGATGGGCCAGTGGGGGGGGGGTGGATGGGGTAGAGGAAGGCAGGATGGGCCGGTGGGGGGGGGGGTGGATGGGGTGGATGGTGTAGAGGAAGGCAGGATGGGCCGGTGGGGGGGGGGGTGGATGGGGTAGAGGAAGGGAGGATGGGCCGGTGGGGGGGGGTGGATGGGGTAGAGGAAGGGAGGATGGGCCGGTAGAGGAAGTCAGGATGGGCCGGTGGAGGAAGGGAGGATGGGCCGGTGGAGGAAGGGAGGATGGGCCGGTGTGGAGGGGGTAGAGGAAGGGAGGATGGGCCGGTGTGGAGGGGTTAGAGGAAAGCAGGATGGGCCGGTGGTAGAGGGGGTAGAGGAAGTCAGGATGGGCCGCTGGTAGAGGGGGTAGAGGAAGTCAGGATGGGCCGGTAGAGGAAAGCAGGATGGGCCGGTGGGGGAGGGGGTAAAGGAAGTCAGGATGGGCCGCTGGTAGAGGGGGTAGAGGAAGTCAGGATGGGCCGGTGGAGGAAGGGAGGATGGGCCGGTGGGGGGGGGTGGATGGGGTAGAGGAAGGCAGGATGGGCCGGTAGAGGAAGGGAGGATGGGCCGGTGTGGAGGGGGTAGAGGAAGGGAGGATGGGCCGGTGGGGGGGGTGGGGGGTGGGGGGGACGTAAAGGAAGTCAGGATGGGCCGGGGGGGGGGGGGGGCGTAAAGGAAGTCAGGATGGGCCGCTGGTAGAGGGGGTAGAGGAAGTCAGGATGGGCCGGTGGAGGAAGGGAGGATGGGCCGGTGTGGAGGGGGTAGAGGAAGGGAGGATGGGCCGGTGTGGAGGGGTTAGAGGAAAGCAGGATGGGCCGGTGGGGTGGAGGGGGTAGAGGAAGGCAGGATGGGCCGGTGGGGTGTGGAGAGGGTAGAGGAAGGGAGAATGGGCCGGGGGGGGGTTAGAGGAAGGGAGGATGGGCCGGTGGGGATGGGGTAGAGGAAGGGAGGATGGGCCGGTGTGGAGGGGGTAGAGGAAGGGAGGATGGGCCGGTGTGGAGGGGTTAGAGGAAAGCAGGATGGGCCAGTGGGGGGGGGGTGGATGGGGTAGAGGAAGGCAGGATGGGCCGGTGGGGGGGGGGGTGGATGGGGTGGATGGTGTAGAGGAAGGCAGGATGGGCCGGTGGGGGGGGGGGTGGATGGGGTAGAGGAAGGGAGGATGGGCCGGTGGGGGGGGGTGGATGGGGTAGAGGAAGGCAGGATGGGCCGGTAGAGGAAGGGAGGATGGGCCGGTGTGGAGGGGGTAGAGGAAGGGAGGATGGGCCGGTGGGGGGGGGGGGGTGGGGGGGACGTAAAGGAAGTCAGGATGGGCCGCTGGTAGAGGGGGTAGAGGAAGTCAGGAGGGGCCGGTGGAGGAAGGGAGGATGGGCCGGTGTGGAGGGGGTAGAGGAAGGGAGGATGGGCCGGTGTGGAGGGGTTAGAGGAAAGCAGGATGGGCCGGTGGGGTGGAGGGGGTAGAGGAAGGCAGGATGGGCCGGTGGGGTGTGGAGAGGGTAGAGGAAGGGAGAATGGGCCGGGGGGGGGTTAGAGGAAGGGAGGATGGGCCGGTGGGGATGGGGTAGAGGAAGGGAGGATGGGCCGGTGTGGAGGGGGTAGAGGAAGGGAGGATGGGCCGGTGTGGAGGGGTTAGAGGAAAGCAGGATGGGCCGGTGGGGGGGTGGGGGGTGGGGGGGACGTAAAGGAAGTCAGGATGGGCCGGGGGGGGGGGGGGTGGATGGGGTAGAGGAAGGCAGGATGGGCCGGTGGGGGGGGGGGGGGGGTGGATGGGGTGGATGGTGTAGAGGAAGGCAGGATGGGCCGGTGGGGGGGGGGGGGGGGTGGATGGGGTAGAGGAAGGCAGGATGGGCCGGTGGGGGGGGGGGGGGGTGGATGGGGTGGATGGTGTAGAGGAAGGCAGGATGGGCCGGTGGGGGGGGGGGTGGAGGGGGTAGAGGAAGGCAGGATGGGCCGGTGGGGGGGGGCGTAAAGGAAGTCAGGATGGGGGGGGGGGGGGGGGGGCGTAAAGGAAGTCAGGACGGGCCGCTGGTAGAAGGGGTAGAGGAAGTCAGGATGGGCCGGTGGAGGAAGGGAGGATGGGCCGGTGTGGAGGGGGTAGAGGAAGGGAGGATGGGCCGGTGTGGAGGGGTTAGAGGAAAGCAGGATGGGCCGGTGGGGGGGGGGGTGGATGGGGTAGAGGAAGGCAGGATGGGCCGGTGGGGGGGGGGTGGATGGGGTGGATGGTGTAGAGGAAGGCAGGATGGGCCGGTGGGGGGGGGGGTGGAGGGGGTAGAGGAAGGCAGGATGGGCCGGTGGGGTGTGGAGAGGGTAGAGGAAGGGAGAATGGGCCGGGGGGGGGGGGGGTGGATAGGGTGGATGGGGTAGAGGAAGGCAAGATGGGCCGGTGGGGGGGGGGGTGGATGGGGTAGAGGAAGGCAGGATGGGCCGGTGGTGGGGGTGGGGGGTGTGTGGAGGGGGTAGAGCAAGGCAGGATGGGCCGGTGGGGTGTGGAGAGGGTAGAGGAAGGGAGAATGGGCCGGGGGGGGGGGGGGGGTTATAGGAAGGGAGGATGGGCCGGTGGGGATGGGGTAGAGGAAGGAAGGATGGGCCGTTGGGGGTGTGTGTGGAGGGAGTAGAGGAAGGGAGGATGGGTCGGTGGGGGTGTGGAGGGGGTAGAGGAAGGAAGGATGGGCCGTTGGGGGTGTGGGTGGATGGGGTAGAGGAAGGCAGGATGGGCCGGTGGGGGGGGGGGTGGATGGGGTGGATGGTGTAGAGGAAGGCAGGATGGGCCGGTGGGGGGGGGGGGGTGGAGGGGGTAGAGGAAGGCAGGATGGGCCGGTGGGGTGTGGAGAGGGTAGAGGAAGGGAGAATGGGCCGGGGGGGGGGGGGGGTGGATAGGGTGGATGGGGTAGAGGAAGGCAAGATGGGCCGGTGGGGGGGGGGGTGGATGGGGTAGAGGAAGGCAGGATGGGCCGGTGGTGGGGGTGGGGGGTGTGTGGAGGGGGTAGAGCAAGGCAGGATGGGCCGGTGGGGTGTGGAGAGGGTAGAGGAAGGGAGAATGGGCCGGGGGGGGGGGGGGGGTTATAGGAAGGGAGGATGGGCCGGTGGGGATGGGGTAGAGGAAGGAAGGATGGGCCGTTGGGGGTGTGTGTGGAGGGAGTAGAGGAAGGGAGGATGGGTCGGTGGGGGTGTGGAGGGGGTAGAGGAAGGAAGGATGGGCCGTTGGGGGTGTGGGTGGATGGGGTAGAGGAAGGCAGGATGGGCCGGTGGGGGGGGGGGTGGATGGGGTGGATGGTGTAGAGGAAGGCAGGATGGGCCGGTGGGGGGGGGGGGGGGTGGAGGGGGTAGAGGAAGGCAGGATGGGCCGGTGGGGTGTGGAGAGGGTAGAGGAAGGGAGAATGGGCCGGGGGGGGGGGGGGGTGGATAGGGTGGATGGGGTAGAGGAAGGCAAGATGGGCCGGTGGGGGGGGGGGTGGATGGGGTAGAGGAAGGCAGGATGGGCCGGTGGGGGGGGTGGGGGGTGTGTGGAGGGGGTAGAGCAAGGCAGGATGGGCCGGTGGGGTGTGGAGAGGGTAGAGGAAGGGAGAATGGGCCGGGGGGGTTATAGGAAGGGAGGATGGGCCGGTGGGGATGGGGTAGAGGAAGGAAGGATGGGCCGTTGGGGGTGTGTGTGGAGGGAGTAGAGGAAGGGAGGATGGGTCGGTGGGGGTGTGGAGGGGGTAGAGGAAGGAAGGATGGGCCGTTGGGGGTGTGTGTGGAGGGAGTAGAGGAAGGGAGGATGGGTCGGTGGGGGTGTGGAGGGGGTAGAAGTGGCTGATGAGGGATCGAAGAGAAGTGGCAATGGAAAAACAGAGTAGGAAACTGTATATTTAGGTTACACTCAGGTGCCCTGCTACCAAGATTTGATGACTCAAAATGTCACTGTTTTCTACAGTAGTAATGCTCTGCCTGAGTGAAATGCACAGCGCACAGCTAGCAGGGGTTTGGAATGTGTATGTATGAACAGCCATTGATTAACTGTTGTATGAAATGCTTTGCTTCTCCCTGTCTCAACCCAGAGGAAAGCACAAACTCAATTACACTCAGTTCCACCCCATATCAAAGTTTGTTCCAAGTCCACACCTCAGAGGCCTGCATATTTCTCCTAATGAAAGATTTGATCCACACCACAGATGGAGTCACATACTGTGTCTTGTCTTATGCAGTAGCCCATGTCATTTTGTTAGTTTGCTTCTCTGTGATCATTGAAGTCTCTCTCTCTCAGAATTAAAGATTGTGCTGAAATCAAACTACTGGGCAAATAAAGGTATTTTTTCAATATAAAAATCTCTCTCTCAGATCCCTCCGTCCAGGCTCCTCATTTGACTGGGTGTAAGTCCAGTGAACAGGAGACGTTTAGGTGTTGGTGGAGTCCCGGAAGCTTCCAGAATCTCACGGAACCCGGAGCACTGCAAATCCAGTACTGGAAGAAGTGAGCAGAGAGAGAGAGCTGTTTATTTAAGTTTTATTCTCTCTTTATCAATGACCTATGCGGACTTGAGAGTAGGGGTGTGCCGATCTCGTTATACTCATAATCGTATCCGTTTTATTACACTTGATACTCGTAATCAGATTTACTCATGATCGAAAAACCAGGAAGTGTGATTTAAATGCGATTTACTTACTTGGACGTGGTTTTTTTCTGATCACGGATAATAATAAATAGTACTTGTGTCATAATAGTATTCTGAAAATTCTCCATATCCGTTTCGATACTCGTTTTGTCCGGGTACTCGGCACACCCCTACTTGAGAGTATACCTGCATATACCTCTAAAATGTATATTTGCATAATAGACCTCTAAAATACCTCTCTCTCTCCCTTAGGAATGACTTGACGAAGGAATGGAAGGAGTGCCCTGACTACTCCTCCTCTGTGAAGAACGAATGTTTCTTTAATAAGAACAACACGGTTATCTGGATCAAATACTGTGTGCGGCTCCACTCTGAAAGCCAGAACAAAACCTACGATACCTTGTGCTTCGAATTGCAGGACATTGGTGAGGGCACAACAGAGACATGCTAATATGGACTGTTGTAGTTAACAACACTTAGTTGATAGCTCCTAGACACTTCTTTATGCCCAGATGCAGAACTGAGGAATCTGAATGGGCCTGACTGGCTTACCTACTGGGTGGGGTCCTCAATGAAATCCCTGTTCATTTTCTGGAAGCCACTGATGTCTTTTAAAAATCCAGAAATTGACTGTTTGAAATACACAATTGTCATCAAGTCTCAGTCTTGACATCATCAGTGGCAGTTGACTTTAACACTTTGTTGCGTCCATCTACATGATTGGTTGAGGGGCCATCCAAACGTGTCGTGGGACGAGGGGTTGATTACTGTTTCATTAAATCATGTTGACAGAAGTAATTGGGTTGAAATGAAAACCTATAAGCACACTGGGTTCCCAGGAGGACCAGGAGCAGTAAGGCCTAGAGGGCCAACACGTTATCAGAAATACCAGGACAACAGCATTGTCCTGTTGCATGTTGGTCAATGTCAGACCATGCTCCCACAGTTTGAATATACTATATCTAATTTGGACCTGTGGGTCCTTTACCTAACAGTGGGAACATGTGTGGAAATGACAAGTATCCATATTAGAGCAACTTCTCCATCCCGCGCCTCCAAAAGCAGAGAAGGACTATCAGCATGTGAGACTAACGATAGCCGAGGGATGGAGGCCGTTTCTACCAGAAACCCTGTGTTCAGAGGTGAATGGAAAGATGACAGCAGGGATGAACAGACGGAGGAGGGGTGGACAATTCTCAGTCAGAATAGAACTGATGATAATGACTGATCATAGCAGCAGCTGTTGTTATTATTCAGGGAGGTTTCACACCGACTGGACTAGTGGATACAGGTACACTTGCGGGGACATGTTTCAGACATGCTCTTCTAATGTGAGGTGGACAGTGTGATAGACATTTTCTATAGCAGGGTTCCCCAACTGGCGGCCCGCGGATGATTTTATTTGGCACCCCATGTAAAAGTAAATAAATTAACTCTTAAATAAATAATTGATTTAAAACATTTTATTGTTGGACATAAAAGACACCAGGAAAAAAATCACCAGGAAATCAGCTCAAAGTGATGTAGGAAATCTGTTCCCAAGTCTTCCCATAGAGACACATGTGAACGTATCCCAATGTAATCAAGGTTTGAAATGATTATGTTTTGTCAAATACTGTATCTGTTTGGGCTTCTTGCGGTCAATTTGCAGTGTACAAGTTATTTATAATTATGTTCTGGCACCTCGACCCTCCGCTCAAGAAACAATCTGCTGGCGGCTGAATGTAGTTGGGGACCCCTGGTCTATAGACTAGCAGGGGGACGTGAGATGCTGGTCCTGGGACCCCCAAGGGGTACAGGCTTTGTCCCAGTCCAGCTAGAAAACACATGATTAAACCAATTGAGGTCTATGTTGAAGACAATTCTAAATTGGTTGACTTGTCTCATCAGTGCATAATGCATATGGAGAAGGAAACCACTTTACACTATTGGTCATTTATTGGCCAGTCATTCATATACTGACCTATGCCCTTTCGTCCCTGCCAGTGCACCCTGACCCGCCAGTGGCTCTGAATTGGACGCTGCTGAACATCAGCCGGTCGGGCCTGAACTATGACATCATGGCGAGCTGGGAACCCCCGCCCTCGGCTGACGTATCCGTTGGATGGTTGACACTGGTGTATGAAGTCCAGTACAGGAGGAGGAACAGCTCACACTGGAAAGTGGTGAGTCACAGGGACACACACACCCTGACGGCGCTTTCAGCCTATTACCCAGCTGCCTCTGCAGCTTTGATGGGGCCGTAGCGGAAGCCAGAGCTAGGCCTTCTGGGAAAACAGGGTCTTGATGAGGGGCAGGGGTCAGAGGAGTTAGAGGGCAAGGCCAGGGAAGGTCACTGACAGATCAACCTCTCATAGACACAAACAAGTAGAGAGATTCTGTTGTCGACTGCCTCAATCAGCGACAGTACCAAGTTTGTTTGTGGCACAGAAGACTGTATATAGAAGCAAATTTACTCTGAGACATAATCACTTTTTATTTGGACATTTCATAGCTTTACATCCTCTCTTACAAATGTTTTTTCCCGTGTCTCCCTCTTCCCCCGTCTCTCTCTCAGTTGGAGCATGAGTTTGGCACCCAGCAGTCTATCTACGGCCTTCAGACAGGAGAGGCGTACGAGGTGCGTGTGCACTGTGCAATGAGGGCCTTCAATAACTTTGGGGAGTTCAGTGATGTCATCTTTGTCCACGTGCCAGAGATTCCCAATAAAGGTGAGAGGTCAGAGTCCGGTTGGGGTCAGGCGGGGTCGGGCAGGGCAGGTTGGGGTCAGGCAGGGTGCGGTAGAGCGGGGTCTGGGTGGAGTCAGACAGGGTGGCTCATGTTGAGGCAGAGGGAAGAGGAGGGGCGGTGTTGTTTACACTATTAAATGTAGTTTTACAGAGACAGTGCACATTAATCAACATTACTGTAAAAGTGCCCATTTTAGCCAGATGGCAAATTTTTCAACTGCCGTCCCTGGGAACAAACATGGCAGCCATCTTGTGCAAGGATAAGATAGTATCACTGCATAATGACAATGGTTAAATAAGTGTTCTTCATTATAAGATACATATATGTTGATGATGATGATGATGATAATGATGGTCCGTGATGATGATGATGATGATGGTCCATGATGATGGCCGTGATGAAGACGATGATGATGATTAAGTTGATGATGATGATCCTGTTCTAGAGTCAATGTTCCCTGTGACTCTGGTCCTGATCTTCGGGGCTGTGGGCGTGGCCATTCTCCTCATGCTCATCATCTTCTCTCAGCAGCAGAGGTGAGGACACACACACACACACACACACACACACACACACACACACACACACACACACACACACACACACACACACACATCTTCATCTCATCTCATCTCATCTCTTCCTCTTCCTCTCAGACTGATGGTGATTCTGCTGCCTCCTGTCCCTGCACCCAAAATCAAAGGGATAGATCCAGCACTGCTTAAGGTAAGACGACAAACACTGCGTGCGTGCGTGAGTTTGTCTTTTGAGTAGGTGTGATCAAGTATTTAGGATGTAAAAACAAGTGTGAATTGTTATGGCTCAGAGTGCATTACAGATTATTATACTCAACAAAACTATAAATACATGCAACAATTTCAAAGATTTTACCGAGTTAGAGTTCATATAAGGAAATCAGTCAATTTAAATGCATTTATTAGGCCCTAATCTATGGATTTCACATGACTGGGAATACAGATATGCATCTGTTGGTCACAGATACCTATAAAAAAAAAAAGTAGGGGCGTGGATTAGAAAACCACTCAGTACCTGGTGTGATCACCATTTGCCTCATGCAGCGCGACACATCTCCTTCACATAGAGTTGATCAGGCTGTTGATTGTGACCTGTAGAATGTTGTCCCACTCCTCTTCAATGGCTGTGCGAAGTTGCTGATGTTGGCGGGAACTGGAACATACTGTCATACACGTCAATCCAGAGCATCCCAAACGTTCTCAATGAATGACATGTCTGGTGAGTATGCAGGCCATGGAAGAACTGGGACATTTTCAGCTTCCAAGAATTGTGTTCAGATCCTTGCGACATGGGGCCGTGGCTTATCATGCTGAAACATGAGGTGATAGCGGCAGTTGATTGGCACGACAATGGGCCTCAGGATCTTGTCACGGTATCTCTCTGGATTCAAATTAAGTGCAATTGTGTTTGTTGTCCGTAGTTTATGCCTGCCCATACCATAACCCCACCACTATCCTGCAGCCGGATGTGGTGGTCCTGGTCTGGCGTGATTACATGTGGACTGCGGTTGTAAGGCCAATTGGACGTACTGCAAAAATCTCTAAAACGACATTGCTTATGGTAGAGCAATGAACATTAAATTATCTGGCAACAGCTCTGGTGGACATTCCTGCAGTCATAATCCCAATTGCACGTTCCCTTTAAACTTGAGACATCTGTCGCATTGTGTTGTGTTACAAAACTGCACATTTTAGAGTGGCCTTTTATTGTCCTCAGCACAAGGTGCACCTGTGTAATGATCATGCCGTTTGATCAACTTCTTGATATGCCCCATTTGTCAGGTGGATGGATTATCTTGGCAAAGGAGAAATGCTCACTGACAAGGATGTAATTAAATTTGTGCACAACATTTGAAAGAAATAAGCTTTTGGTACGTATGGAATATTTGTATGGAATATCTTTTATTTCAGTTTATGAAAGATGGGACCAACACTTTACATGTTGCGTTGATATTTTTCTTCAGTATATTATTAATTAAGATCTCAGGCTTGACTGATTATGGAAAGTACACTATATATACAAAAGTATGTGGACACCCCTTCAAATTAGTGGATTTGGCTATTTCAGCCACACTCGTTACTGACAGGTGTATAAAATCGAGCACACAGCCATGCAATCTCCGTAGACAAACATTGGCAGTAGAATGGCCTTACTGAAGAGCTCAGTGACTTTCAACGTGGCACTTTCATAGGATGCCACCTTTCCAACAAGTCAGTTTCTCAAATTTTTGCCCTACTAGAGCTGCCCGGGTCAACTGTAAGTGCTGTTATTGTGAAGTGGAAACATCTAGGAGCAACAACGTCTCAGCCGCGAAGTGATAGACCACACAAGCTCACAGAACAGGACCGCCGAATTCTGAAGCACGTAGCGCGTAAAGATTGTCTGTCTTCGGTTGCAACACTCACTACTGAGTTCCAAACAACCTATGGAAGCTAAGTCAGCACAATAACTGTTTCTTCGGGAACTTCATGAAATGGGTTTCCATGGCCGAGCAGCTGCACACAAGCCTAAGATCACCATGCGCAATGCCAAGCGTCGGCTGAAGTGGTGTAAAGCTTGCCGCCATTGGAGTCTGGAGCAGTGGAAACGCATTCTCTGGAGTGATGAATCACGCTTCACCGTCTGACAGTCCGACGGACAAATCTTGGTTTGGCGGATGCCAGGAGAATACGACCTGCCCGAATGCATAGTGCCAACTGTGAAGTTTGGTGGAGGAGGCTGTTTTTAATGATTCGGGCTAGGTCCTTTAGTTCCAGTGAAGGGAAACATTTACTCTACAGCATACAATGACATTCTAGACGATTCTGTGCTTCCAACTTTGTGTGGCAACAGATTGGGGAAGGCCATTTCCTGTTTCAGCATGACAATGCCCCCGTGCAAAGCAAGATCCATACAGAAATGGTTTGTCGATCGGTGTGGAAGAACTTGTCTGGCTTGCACAGAGCCCTGACCACAACCCCATCAAACACCTTAAAGATGAATTGGAATGCCGACAATGAGCCAGGCCTAATTGCCCAACATAAGTGCCCGACCTCACTAATGATCTTGTGGCTAAAAGCAAGCAAGTCCCCGCAGCAATGTTTCAACATTTAGTGGAAAGCCTTCCCAGAAGAGTGGGGGCTATAGCAGGAAAGGGGGGACCAACTCCATATTATTGCCCATGATTTTGGAATGAGATTTTCGAAGAGCAGGTGTCCACATAATTTTGGTCATGTAGTGTATCTCCTACAGGTAGGCTAGGGAGACACTTGTGTTATATGATCCAAGTCTAGTTTTTCTGTTCAAGTACATATGATGAAAACACATAATCCACATTGATGTTAATTAAAAACATGGTTTGAGTAGAAAGTTGAACAATAACATACTATAAGAGATTACTTGTTGTGTTTTTATTATTACTTTTATATTAGTTCTCTATTTTCTCTCTCTCTCAATTATTGGGAAGTAAGCATTTCACTGTTAGTCTACACCTGTTCTTTACGAAGCATGTGACCAAGAAGATTTGATTTGATATGCTCTAGAGATACTAGCTAACGGGAGGAGGATGTGTGGTTGTGACCAGGTGTGACCAGGTGTCATTGTGTTGGTGTGCTGTTGAAATGGGATGTGGGCTGCTGTTGATGAGGAACATGTACTTTTCAAACAACCCCACCACTTGTACAGTAGCTCAAGTATACCACTGTGTCCCTATGAACAGGAAACCACTGTGTCCCTATGAACCCCTACCCTGGTCAACAGCTCTGCACCCCCCACAGCAACTTTCCCAAGCCTCCCCCATTTCTCCTTCACCCAGATCCAGATAGCCGATGTTATGAAATAGCTGCAGAATCTGGACCCCTACAAATCAGCTGGGCTAGACAATCTGGACCCTCGCTTTCTAAAATTATCCGTCGCAATTGTTGCAACCCCTATTACTAGCCTGTTCAACCTCTCTTTCGTATCGTCTGAGATCCCTAAAGATTGGAAAGCTGCAGCGGTCATCCCCGTCTTCAAAGGGGGAGACACTCTAGACCCAGACTGTTATACACCTATATCTATCCTACCCTGCCTTTCTAAAATCTTTGAGAGTCAAGTTAACAAACAGACCACCGACCATTTTGAATCTGACCGTACCTTCTCCGCTATGCAATCTGGTTTCCGAGCTGGTCACGGGTGCACCTCAGCCACGCTCAAGGGCCTAAACGATATCATAACCGCCATCAATAATAGACAATACTGTGCAGCCGTATTCATCGACCTGGCCAAGGCTTTCGACTCTGTCAATCACTGTATTCTTATCGGCAGACTCAACAGCCTTGGTTTCTCCTCGCCTGGTTCACCAACTACTTCTCAGATAGAGTTCAGGTTGTCAAATCGGAGGACCTGATGTCCGGACCTCTGGCAGTCTCTATGGGGGTGCCACAAGGTTCTATTCTCGGGCCGACTCTCTTCTCTGTATAAATCAATGATGTCGCTCTTGCTGCTGGTGATTGTCTGATCCACCTCTACGCAGACGACACCATTCTGTATACTTCTGGCCCTTCTTTGGACACTGTGTTAACAAACCTCCAGACGAGCTTCAATGCCATACAACACTCCTTCCGTGGCCTCCAACTGCTCTTAAATGCAAGTTAAACTAAGTGCATGCTCTTCAACCATTCGTTGCCCGTACCCGCCCGCCCGTCTAAACATGGGATGATTTCACTGAACAACAAAATAAATGGAATATTGAATGATCCCCAATGATCCATCGCATCTCCCAAAAATGTTTTCAACATATATCTGTAAAATGATAGTCTAGAAACATAGGCTTCGGTTGTCTTCCTCTCAAGCTTCCATGTCTTCTCCCTGGACCTCCTCAATGTCCACCTCTTGAACGTCAGACTCTAAGGCCTCATCTTCACTCTCACTATCCAACCTTGTTGAGGATGGCTCGTTGTCAGGCTCAAAAAGCCAAAAATTTGCCCGGACTGCCACCAAATTTTCAACCCTTGTATTGGTCAGCCTGTTGCATGCTTTGGTGTGTGTGTTCCCAAACAAGGACCAGTTGCGCTCTGAGATGGCTGATGTTAGTGGAATTTGGAGGATGATAGAGACAACAGGGGAAAGAGCCTCAGATCCACAAAGTCCCGACCAGGTGGCTGATGAGATATGTTGGTACGACTGCCATATTGCATCTCCATCCCAAAGCCCTTGCTTGGAAGTGTATTTTGTGAGACCTCCAAGAACCTTGCCCTCATCCAGGACAAGGTGGCGAGACACGGTAGTGATGACGCCATAGGTCTTGTGTTGATCTCTGCACCAGACAGGATGCTCTTGCCAGCATACTTGGGGTCCAACATGTATGCTGCAGCGTGTATGGGCTTCAGGCAGAAGTCTTCACGCTTTTTGATGTATTTCAGAACTGCAGTTTCCTCTGCTTGGAGCAACAGTGAAATGGGCAGGGCATTACATATTTCTTCTCTTACATCTGCAAGCAGAGTCTGAACATCAGACAGGATGGCATTGTCTCCAACAATCTGTGCAATGACTACTGGTACAGGTTTCAGGAGTTTCAGGCTGCTTACCACTCTCTCCCAAAATACATCATCCAGGAGGATCCTCTTGATGGGCTGTCCATATCGGCAGACTGTGATATGGCCATGTCTTGGAGAGACTCCTTCCCCACCAGGAGACTGTCAAACATGACAACACCACCCCAACGGGTGTTGCTGGGCAGCTTCAATGTGGTGCTCTTATTCTTCTCACTTTGCCTCATGAGGTAGGTTGCTGCTATAACTTGATGACCCTTCACATACCTAACCATTTCCTTGGTTCTCTTGTAGAGTGTATCCATTGTTTTCAGTGCCATGATGTCCTTGAGGAGCAGATTCAATGCATGAGCAGCACAGCCAATAGGTGTGATGTGAGGGTAGACCAAGTAGCCTTCATGTTTGCAGCATTGTCTGTCACCAGTGCAAATACCTCCTGTGGTCCAAGGTCATTGATGACTGGCTTCAGCTCATTTGCAATGTAGAGACCGTTATGTCTGTGGTCCCTTGCTCTTGTAGAATACTGGTTGAGGGGTGGAGATGATGTAGTTAATTATTCCTTGCCCACGAACATTTGACCATCCATCAGAGATGATTGCAATACAGTCTGCTTTCTCTATGATTTGCTTGACCTTCACTTAAACTCTGTTGAACTCTGCATCCAGCAAATTAGTAGATAAAGCATGTCTGGTTGGAGGGGTGCGTGCTAGGCGAAGAACATTCAGAAATTTCTCCCAATACACATTGTCTGTGAGCATCAGAGGTGAACCAGTTGCATACACAACTCGAGCAAGACATTCATCAGCATTCCAGGAGGACCGTGAGCTGTTGCTATCGATAAGGTGTCTGATTCATCATTTTCACCTCGAATAGAAGTAGAGGGACTTTTGTCAGAGGTTGCTTGTTGTGAGCGCTGAGGGAACTTTATGCACTTGGCCAGATGTGTTGCATTCTTCACATATGATTTGGCACAGTATTTGCAAATGTACACCGCTTTTCCTTCTACATTTGCTGCAGTTTAATGTCTCCACACATCAGATAGTACCCGTGGAATTTTCCTGTAAAGATTTTTTTATTTTTTTAAACCCAATGCAATTCCATGTACAGATAAATAGTTAAGCAGTTAGATAAAACAACTGCTTTGTAAGATATGTGTTTTAAAATGAAACATGTATGGAAACAGGTGAATTACATTCCTTGGTTAGCAGGCTCAAGCAAGCTAAAACCCAATTGGTAGCAAAAACTAACTAGCAGAAATTGTTAACAAGTTAGAAATTATTTAAACACACTGCTGTAGGCTACTATTTACTAGTTAACAAATAATCATGTATGTCATATAAAATATATTCACCCCACCCAGTATTGTAATCAAAACTTACGAGAAAGCATGTAGTCCTTGGCTCAGACAGTGTAGTAGTGTGGGCTCAATAGCATCTCATTAGTGTGCAAGATCTTGAGAATCAGCTGTACATGTGATGGAAGAGTGCACTGTGCATGCAGAGGGTTGCAATTCCATTGAATTGGGGATAGTTTAACCAAAATATGGCACAAGACCTAAATTTGACTTGTGTATCCCACTAAAAAAGGTTCACTGTTATAAGATAACTTTTTTGATGAATTTAAGCATAATTCCCAAAATTCCCAGGCTTATCTTCCCATGGAAAATTTCCTGAAAAGTTTCTGACCCTTTGCAACCCTAATGGAGAGTGATAATGACAGCATAGGAGGATTTTACACTTCTCATAGCCACATACATTCACATACGTCATTATGTATTTATTTTACTTGTTTTACCTAGAGCCAGAATTGCAATTGAAACATTACTTAAAACCTTTTCTCAATAGGGGGTGCTGTTTTCACTTTGTAAAAATTTCGTTCCCAAATTAAACTGCCTCGTACTCAATTCTTGCTCGTACAATATGCATATTATTATTACTATTGGATAGAAAACACTCTCTAGTTTCTAAAACCGTTTGAATTATATCTGTGAGTAAAACAGAACTCAAGTTGGAGCAATTTTCCTGTGAGGAAGTGAGAAATCTGAAATCAGGCAGGCTGTTCTGAGGTCAGTTTATTAATTTGCATGTCTTCTATTGGTCGAGATGCACTGCATACACCTTCCCCTAGATGTCAGCAAATAGTGAGAATTGGAATGGAGTTGCTAGGCAGATCTGAGGCCATATAAAGGGTCTGGGAACGTGGGGTCCAGTCTTTTCTTCATTCGCCATGACGCAAGACAGACCTCAGGATTGCGTTCTGGAAAGCTCCCGTTATAGGCCTTAGATATATCCGGCTCTGATTTTATTCGATATAGGTGTTAAATACATCATAATGTTGTTATTTTAAACCGAGTTAAATCAGTTTATATCAGTATATTGCGATTTTCGGATATTTCTTAGTGCTGCGTTATAGTGAGTTGGACACGTCTTCGCCACATGGCTAATGTTTACTGCTAATTCCAAAGTCGAAGGCGACAATCTACAACCGAGCAACGATTCCTCTGGACAAAGGACAACTTGCCCAAGATTCTGATGGGAGCTCATCAAAAAGTAAGAAGTATTTATGATGTTAATTCGTTGTTCTGTTGGAAAATGTAAAAATACTATTCCGCCATTAATTTCGGTGCGGTCTCGCTTTAACGCACGCTGTATGTCGTAGTAACGTTAATTTTAAAAATCTAACACAGCGGTTGCATTAAGAACTAATGTATCTTTCATTTGCTGTCCAACCTGTATTTTTTAGTCAAGTTTATGATTAGTTACTGATTAGATTAGGTGCCTCTCCCAAGATTTCTCCCGACATTTTGTTGGCAGCTTGGCTACTATTCTCATTGTATAACCACGATTTGTGCCGCTAAATATGCACATTTTCGAACAAACTCTATATGTATTGTGTAATATGATGTTATAGGACTGTCATCTGAAGAAGTTTGAGAAGGTTAGTGAAAAAATTTATATCTTTTGCTGGTTTATTCGTTATCGCTATTGTTGGCTTGAATCAATGCTGTTGTGTGGTTGGCTATTGTAGTAAGCTAATATAATGCTATATTGTGTTTTCGCTGTAAAACACTTAAAAAATCTGAAATATTGGCTGGATTCACAAGATCTTTGTCTTTCATTTGCTGTACGCTGTGTATTTTTCATAAATATTTTATGATGAGTATTTAGGTAATTCACGTTGGTCTCTGTAGTTATTCTAGTTGCTTTGGTGAGAGTTGTGATGGTGGCTGCAATGTAAAACTATGATTTATACCTGAAATATGCACATTTTTCTAACAAAACATATGCTATACAATAAATATGTTATCAGACTGTCATCTGATGAAGTTGTTTCTTGGTTAGTGACTATTTATATCTTTATTTGGTCGAAATTGTGATAGCTACCTATGCAGGAAAAAAATGGTGGAGAAAAAAAAGTTGTGTCTTTTGCTATCGTGGTTAGCTAATAGACATACATATTGTGTCTTCCCTGTAAAACATTTTAAAAATCAGAAATGATGGCTGGATTCACAAGATGTGTATCTTTCATCTGGTGTCTTGGACTTGTGATTTAATGATATTTAGATGCTAGTATTTACTTGTGACGCTATGCTAGGCTATGCTAGTCAGCTTTTTTACTGATGGGGGTGCTCCCGGATCCGGGATTGTGACCAAGTAGAAGTTAAAATACGTATTCTCTTGTTTTTTTTTTATACCTGCTTAAAACACAAAAAAACTGTTGAAGTCGGAAGTTTACATACACTTAGGTTAGAGTCATTAAAATTCGTTTTTCAACCACTCCACAAATGTATTGTTAAGAAACTATAGTTTTGGCAAGTCGGTTAGTGCATGACACAAGTAATTTTTCCAACAATTGTTTACAGACAGATTATTTACACTTATAATTCACTGTACCACAATTCCAGTGGGTCAGAAGTTTACATACACTAAGTTGACTGTGCCTTTAAACAGCTGGGAAAATTCCAGAAAATGATGTCATGGCTTTAGAAGCTTCTGATAGGCTAATTGACATAATTTGAGTCAATTGGAGGTGTATCTGTGGATGTATTTCAAGGCCTACCTTCAAACTCAGTGCCTCTTTGCTTGACATCATGGGAAAATCAAAAGAAATCAGCCAAGATCTCAGAAAAAAATTGTAGACCTTCACAAGTCTGGTTCCTCCTTGGGAGCAATTTCCAAACGCCTGAAGGTACCACGTTCATCTGTACAAACAATAGTACGCAAGTATAAACACCATGGGACCACACAGCCGTCATACCGCTCAGGAAGGAGACGCGTTCTGACTCCTAGAGATTAACGTACTTTGGTGCAAAAAGTGCAAATCAATCCCAGGAACAACAGCAAAGGACCTTGTGAAGATGCTGGAGGAAACAGGTACAAAAGTATCTATATCCACAGTAGAACGAGTCCTATATCGACATAACCTGAAAGGCTGCTCAGCAAGGAAGAAGCCACTGCTCCAAAACTGCCATAAAGAAAAGTCAGACTACGGTTTGCAACTGCACATGGGCACAAGATCGTACTTTTTGGAGAAATGTCCTCTGGTCTGATGAAACAAAAATAGAACTGTTTGGCCATAATGACCATCGTTATGTTTGGAGGAAAAAGGGGGAGGCTTGCAAGCTGAAGAACACCACCCCAACCGTGAAGCACGGGGGTGGCAGCATCATGTTGTGGGGGTGCTTCGCTGCAGGAGGGACTGGTGCACGTCACTAAATAGTTGGCATGAAGAGGAAGGAAAATTATGTGGATATATTGAAGCAACATCTCAAGACATCAGTCAGGAAGTTAAAGCTTGGTCGCAAATGGTTCTTCCAAATGGACAACAACCCCAAGCATACTTCCAAAGTTGTGGCAAAATGGCTTAAGGACAAAAAAGTCAAGGTATTGGAGTGGCCATCACAAAGCCCTGACCTCAATCTCATAGAAAATGTGTGGGCAGAGCTGAAAAAGCGTGTGTGAGCAAGGAGGCCTACAAACCTGACTCAGTTACACAAGCTCTGTCAGGAGGAATGGGCCAAATTTCACCCAACTTATTGTGGGAAGCTTGTGGAAGGCTACCCAGAACGTTTGACCCAAGTTAAACAATTTGAAGGCAATGCTACCAAATACTAATTGAGTGTATGTAAACTTCTGACCCACTGGGAATGTGATGAAAGAAATAAAAGCTGAAATAATCATTCTCTCTACTATTATTCTGACATTTCACATTCTTAAAATGAAGTGGTGATCCTAACTGACCTAAGGCAGGGAATTTTTACTAGGATTAAATGTCAGGAATTGTGAATTGTTTACATACTCCTTGACTTTGGTGTATTTAAACTTCTGACTTCATCTCTCTCTCTCTCACTCACTCACTGCTTCATTCTCACTCCCTCTAACACATACATACACTCACTGTCCCTCTTTCTCTGTCTCTCACACTCATTCTCTCACCCACACTAACTCTCCCTTTCTTCTGTCTCAAACCCATTCTCTCTCTCTCTCTCTCTCTCTCTCTCTCTCTCTCTCTCTCTCTCTCTCTCTCTCTCGCTCTCTCGCTCTCTCCCATTCAAGGGCTTTATTGGCATGGGAAACATATGTTAACTGCCATAGCAAGACAAGTAGATAATAAAAATGTACAGTAAACATTACACTCACAGAAGTTCCAAAAGAATAACAACATTTCAAATGTCATGTCTCTCTCTCTGTCACACCCCATCCAGAAGGGAAAGCTGGACGAGCTGAACTTCATCCTGAGTGGAGCTGGTATGGGGGCTCTCCACTCCTACCCCCCGGACCTGTACCAGGACGTGCCCTGGGTGGAGTTCATCGAGCTGGACGCAGACGAGCCTGGGGAGAAGGACAACCAGAGCTCAGACTCACAGAGACTGCTCGGTCACAACAACCACCACGCAAACCATGGCTGCTCTCATGGCCTCGGGTATAGGATGGAGCAGGCTTTGTTCAGTGAAACATTTCTGAAATTATACTAGGAAAGTGTCAGTCTACAGGAGCCTCTTTTGGATGCATGAAGCAGCGTTAAAGTAGCTAGCTTCGGGATCTGGAATGGTACCTCCAGGTAACTCTCTCTCCCCTTCCACCCCTTCCTCTCTCTATCTCTTTCCTCCTCTCTCTCTCTTTCCCCCTCCCTCCCTCCCTCCCTCTCTCCCTCCCTCTGTCCCCCTCTCTCTTTCTCTCTCCCTCCCTCTCTCAGTATCCCTGATGATGACTCTGGCCGGGCCAGCTCCTATGATCCAGAGCTGCCTGACCAGGATACCCTGATGTTAATGGCTGCCCTCCTGTCCTGCCAACCCGACAAAGTTGAGCCATGCTTGGGGAACTGGAGCCACTCAAGCACCCCGTCCCTAGATGTGCTGGAGGTCCCATGCCCCCGGCTCCAGGCTCCAGGCTTACCTCCAGAGGGAGGGGAGAGGCACCTGGTCCAGACCCAGCTGGGAGGCCCTCAGAGCTGGGTAAACATGGACTTCTATGCCCAGGTCAGCGATGTGACGCCCACCGGAGGGGTGGTGCTCTCGCCAGGCCAGCAGGTCAGAGCCCCGGAGAACACTCCAACAACAGAGAAGGATAAGATGGGAAAAATGGAGGGAGGAGAGGAGGAGAGTGAGGAAGAGGAGGAGAGGAGAACGAACAAGCTGAAGTTTCAGCTGCTGGTGGTTGTTCCTGAGACAGGGGGCTACACGACCGAGAGCAGTGGCTGGCAGATGGGCACCCCTGACCCCTCTTCACCTGGGGAGGTCTACCACACCTTCCCCCCACCTTCCGCCGAGAGCAAGCCCCACCAGGAGGCCTATCTTCCTGCTACCACCCCCCTAGGGGACTACCAGTCCCCTTACATCCTTCCTGACTCCCCCCCTGCTCAGTTCCTCCCCCCTGTTTCGGACTACACTGTGGTTCAGGATGTTGATTTCCAGCACAGCCTTCTCCTCAACCCCCCGTCCCCCCAGAGGTCCCCTACCTGTTCCCCACAACCCCCCTCCAAGCCCCTGCCCGTCATGCCCATAGGGTACCTCACCCCGGACCTGTTGGGCAACCTCTCGCCTTAAGAAAAACTACACCGCCCAGGAGGCCTTGGGGCGTAGAGGTTGGAGGCCACTTGTCATGAAGTCAATAATCATTACAGACAGCCTTGTTCTACTTGATCAATGCTGGAAGCCAAATATGTCACAGGACAGACTCGACAACAAGCATGGTCGTTTGTTTGAGAGTTTGCTTGAAGGGAAGCTGAGAAAGAGAAATGTTTAGTTGTTGTGTTTGGCTTTTATGAGTGACTGGAACTTGAGGAAAGAGCTTCTGTAAAATTGGCCTTTCTGGTTTGATAGAGCTTAAAGTAATACGTGAACAAATCTTACTGTGTTCTTTCTGACTGAGACTGAGACACCGAAAAACCCACAGTCTGAAACCTTGAAATGCACGGTTCTCTAACATACACACAGATACACTTATGCACCATACATACACAGACAGACAAGCTCAGACATGGTTCTAGTTCTATGTTACCTGATACTTCAATGTATCTGTTGTTTGACTGATGAGGTGCAATGTAAACATTTGCCTTGCAGACACACATAGTCCCACCTTAATGTATATATATATGTACGTTTAACATATACATATTTAATACTCTAGCTTGTTGGTTTAAGTCTTAAGTTGACTGTAGATGGATCCAATAACAAAATGTCTGGGAGAATAACAAGCACATCTACTTGCCATTTATACAAACACACCAACTTTAACATCATCGTTATGGCCTCATTAATTGACAGAACACTTGAGTGTGCTGTTTGTCAAACTTAGCGCTACAGCGAGCAGTGACTATTAGTAACTACGGTCGTTCATTTCGCGCTCTCATTATTTTGCTTAATGGCCTATTTTTATGCTTATATTTCTCTTTCATCCTTTTTGCGGCAGAGTCGTCTAATTATTACCAGACTGAGGTCAGTTTTTAACACGGCCATTAGACAACCTGTCTGCACTCACTGTGACAACTCAGACACCGGTCACTATAATAAACAGAGAACAAGAAAACCTGTAACACCAAGCAGATTTCACTTACAGCATAGACTTAATTCTCACAATATAGGAAAGACTGCTTTTATATGTTCTACTTTCTTACTTTGCATTAATTGTAATTGCAGGGACAATAGAGCTCCACAGTGGAGGTGTCATAATAACCATAAAACCTAGCGGACAAACAGGGAAATGGTTCCAATCATTCATTTTCCACCATAGGGGATTTTAGAAACACTTAAAATAAGGGTTGTGTTTCATGTAGGCTTTCCCTGGCGTGACGTTTTGATAACCATGTAAATCTCTCACGGACAAGGTGACTTTATCAATATATTCAGATCTATTTACGCTCAGAATCTACATTTTTTAATTAGTGTCAAAGTAGACATGCAAAACTACAAATCCCTGCAAGCTCCTGCACGTCATCTCTAGCTGACACCTTAATAACATATATTGTGTCAATTTAAAATTTGCACAAGACAGTTCATAGAATTCTCTGTTTAAATAAATGTTGCCAATTTATTCATTACTACATTTAGCTAACAATAGTTAATCCAGAGATTCTCACCTTTGCCTCGATTTGGCAGTCTAGTCCAGATCATCATGGCATTTGTAGTTCTTTATGATAGTGACATAAGCATGAATTAGCATTTCATTTTTGTGCGGGTAAATACAGGCAAATATATTGATAAGACACCTTGTCCGTGAGAGATTTACACGGTTATCAAAACGTCATGACAGGGTAAGCCTACACGAAACACAGCCCTTAGGGGATTTTAGAAATAGGTCAACTAAGGGAAAGATTTATGGTGGGAAAACGATTGGAATCATTTCCCTGTTTGACCACTAGGTGTTATGGGTATTATGACACATACTGTGGTACTACTCTATGACTGGAATGTGAAAAGGGGTAGTTATAATATTTTTCTGTTTCTCTGTTTCTATTGTTTCTAAATGTAATGCCAATGTTAATGTGCTCTCGCTTGCACTTTGTAATGATAGTAAAATTAGCTCCTTTTGATGTAGTGAAATATGTACACTGCTCAAAAAAATAAAGGGAACACTTAAACAACACAATGTAACTCCAAGTCAATCACACTTCTGTGAAATCAAACTGTCCACTTAGGAAGCAACACTGATTGACAATAAATTTCACATGCTGTTGTGCAAATGGAATAGACAAAAGGTGGAAATTATAGGCAATTAGCAAGACACCCCCAAAAAAGGAGTGATTCTGCAGGTGGTGATCACAGACCACTTCTCAGTTCCTATGCTTCCTGGCTGATGTTTTGGTCACTTTTCAATGCTGGCGGTGCTCTCACTCTAGTGGTAGCATGAGACGGAGTCTACAACCCACACAAGTGGCTCAGGTAGTGCAGTTCATCCAGGATGGCACATCAATGCGAGCTGTGGCAAAAAGGTTTGCTGTGTCTGTCAGCGTAGTGTCTAGAGCATGGAGGCGCTACCAGGAGACAGGCCAGTACATCAGGAGACGTGGAGGAGGCCGTAGGAGGGCAACAACCCAGCAGCAGGACCGCTACCTCCGCCTTTGTGCAAGGAGGTGCACTGCCAGCGCCCTGCAAAATGACCTCCAGCAGGCCACAAATGTGCATGTGTCTGCTCAAACGGTCAGAAACAGACTCCATGAGGGTGGTATGAGGGCCCGACGTCCACAGGTGGGGGTTGTGCTTACAGCCCAACACCGTGCAGGACGTTTGGCATTTGCCAGAGAACACCAAGATTTGCAAATTCGCCACTGGCGCCCTGTGCTCTTCACAGATGAAAGCAGGTTCACACTGAGCACATGAGCACATGTGACAGACGTGACAGAGTCTGGAGACGCAGTGGAGAACGTTCTGCTGCCTGCAACATCCTCCAGCATGACCGGTTTGGCGATGGGTCAGTCATGGTGTGGGGTGGCATTTCTTTGTGGGGCCGCACAGCCCTCCATGTGCTCGCCAGAGGTAGCCTGACTGCCAATAGGTACCGAGATGAGATCCTCAGACCCCTTGTGAGACCATATGCTGACACATGCACATTTGTGGCCTGCTGGAGGTCATTTTGCAGGGCTCTGGCAGTGCACCTCCTTGCACAAAGGCGGAGGTAGCGGTCCTGCTGCTGGGTTGTTGCCCTCCTACGGCCTCCTCCACGTCTCCTGATGTACTGGCCTGTCTCCTGGTAGCGCCTCCATGCTCTGGACACTACGCTGACAGACACAGCAAACCTTTTTGCCACAGCTCGCATTGATGTGCCATCCTGGATGAGCTGCACTACCTGAGCCACTTGTGTGGGTTGTAGACTCCGTCTCATGCTACCACTAGAGTGAGAGCACCGCCAGCATTCAAAAGTGACCAAAACATCAGCCAGGAAGCATAGGAACTGAGAAGTGGTCTGTGGTCACCACCTGCAGAATCACTCCTTTTTTGGGGGTGTCTTGCTAATTGCCTATAATTTCCACCTTCTGTCTATTCCATTTGCACAACAGCATGTGAAATTTATTGTCAATCAGTGTTGCTTCCTAAGTGGACAGTTTGATTTCACAGAAGTGTGATTGACTTGGAGTTACATTGTGTTGTTTAAGTGTTCCCTTTATTTTTTTGAGCAGTGTACTTAGAAGCTCAGAGCTTTCTATACGCCCACAACCTTACAAACATACCCAGGCATGCACACACACAGAAGGGGAAAGGATAGTATCCACTCTTCTTTTGAGCTGACATACACACACACAATGTCGTAAAGGGCAACAACTGGCAGTGAACGGGAAATGTAACATTAAAACAAAGAACACATTATCATATTTGATTAATCTGCATTAGTAATTCCAGGTGAACGCTATGATCCCTTAATGATGTCACGTGTTACATCCACTTCAATCTGTGTAGATGAAAGGGAGTTAACAGGTTAAAGAAGGATTCGTAAGCCTTGAGACAATTCAGACATGGATTGTGTATGTGTGCCATTCAGAGGGTGAATGGGCAAGACAAAAGATTTAGGTGCCTTTGAACGGGGTATGGTAGTAGGTGCCAGACGCACCGGTTTGTGTCAAGAGCTGCAACGCTGCTGGGTTTTTCACCCTCAACAGTTTCCCGTGTGTATCAACAATGGTCCACCACCCAAAGGACATCCAGCCAACTTGACACAACTGTGGGAAGCATTGGAGTCAACATGGGCCAGCATCCCATGCTGGAATGCTTTTGACACCCTGTAGAGTCCATGCCCCGACAAATTGAGGCTGTTCTGAGGGTAAAAGGAGAGGGGGGGTGCAACTCAATATTATGAAGGTGTTCCTAATGTTTGGTCAACTCAGTGTAGATGTATCATCACTTCATTTGCTTAAAGTCTGTATTTTGCATTAGTATGTCATGTTTCCATGTGATCGTTGTTTATACTTCATGCTGTTTTAAACGTTTTTTGTTTTTGTTTTCTACCTTATGCGCATTGAGCGTGGAAAATGCACACTACAAATGAAATATTATTATCATCATCAGAAAGATTATCTTCATCCACAAGAGAACCATCAGCTCCAGAGGATATGTGAGGAGCTGTCCCACTGAACCAAAACTGGTTGCATCAACATTGTTTCCACGTCATTTCAACAAACAAATTCAATGTGATTACGTTGAGTCAATGTGGAAAACTGATTGGATTTGCAAAGTTTCTGTGTGTATCTGGGATACATTCAGCCTGTACAAACTGCATCATACGGACTAAAAGCCTCTATATATAGTGCAGGAAATCTGTGATTATTTTGTGTTGTTCACTACAGGAACTCTTGGACTTGACGATTCGCATGGCTTTTTCAGAAATACAACAGCATAGAATAAGCTATTTTAGATCGAGGCTGTGATACACAGCCCTTGCCAATCAAACCTTAAGACCAGGTTTCTGAGGTAAATATGATAACATATATTATGCCGGCACAGCAAGAATGTTCACTTGTGGATTAATCTATTTAACAATTAATGAATGATAACTGTTTTTAGACACATGATATCGTTCACAACCTGTGCAAATGTGCCATTCTCTGTCATGCTTATTCTCTCTTTCTCTCGCTCTTTCTCTCTCTCTTTCTCTCGCTTTCTCTCTTTCTGCTACCAGCATGTAAACATTGAAAAATAAATGTCTTAATATATCTACTAGTGCTGTAACAACTACTGTATTATGTATGTTGTATTTTGTCTTGTTACTAGTCAGAAATGTTGCTGCTTGGTACGTTTCCTGTCTGCATTCAGCCTTGCCACAGGCTTATTCAGGCGGATGTAACTTCATAGAAGGTTGAAATAGAAATGCATTATCTTGGAACAGACATGGTTCTATGTTGTGTAGTAGAATATGAAAGCATTGGAGTCAGCTCTATTCATTGCATTTCTATATGCAACATTCTAAAACTTTGCAATTAACTGAATAAGCCAGAGGTGCCTATGTGTATGTACACTATAAGGAAAGCTCTATCAGATTATTTAGATAAGTACTGCTAAGGTTTAGTCTGTTGGACATTGGTAAATGTTTGTATAGTGGAATGTACTATGCGACATGCACGTGGTTTGTAGCATCCAAGGTTGCTATACCCAAGGTATAACACTTTACCTTAGACCCAGAGTCATAACACATTATGACACTGTCATAACCTGTCATAATATGGTCATATCACTGTCATGACCCATATATTTACACCTGTTGTGACATATTATGCATTATTTTGTGGCTGGTTATGACACCTACATAAGTGTCAAAACCCACATTTATTCAAATTAGTTTTTCCATGCCAAATAGTTTCCTTTCTTTGAAAGTTTGTTTCTTAAATCCTTTTTTGTTGTTGCAATGAATTCTTTACAGTAATGTTTTTTTCATCATATTTTAATGAACTTGTAGAAAATACACTTTTTGACACTGTCATGAAGCATTATGACCATCCTGTGTCACTTTACTTGGTCTAAGAAAGTACACTTTATGACACTGTCAAGAAGCATTATCACCATCATAATCATATAAGCCTCGTACATGAGTGTCTTGTTCGCCTCCTGCATTGAGGGTAGGTAATACTGTGGACTCGTAGGCTATGGTGAAATGGAATGTTTTGCCTTGTGGGTTTTACATTCTTATGTAGGTGTCATAACCAGCCATAAAATAACGCAATATATGTCACAATGGGTCTAAATATATGTGTCATGACAACGTTATGACCATATAACAGGTTATGACATTATGACATGGTTATGACTCTCATAACATGTTATGACGCTGGGTGTCAAGTAAAGTGTTACCATTTAAGGTTACCAGACATTTGTTTACCATTTGTGTCAGTAATTTTGCCAATGTACCTTATGTTAAATTGAATACTAATGTGTCAATATTAGCTCAATTATTTGTGCTTTGGAATATTAGACACTGTATGAATTGGGCTGTTATATTTTGTATTTCAGACTAAGTCAAGTCTGTGAATTATCTATCATGAATGCATAGCAAAGTCTGTTTTAAAATTGTATAATAATTGAAGATGGAGACACCTATCAATAAGCTTCAATGACATTGTTTAAAATATTGCCTTCATATTCACTACAAAGATAAGATAATGTGTGTTTTGATCCATCAGCCAATAAGAAGCTTTCCTACAGAGTATTTTGTATATGGTGATACAGTATAGATATGGTAGCACAAGTATTATTTCAAGATATAAGCCAATATCTTAGTCTGATCGTACTGTAACTAAACTCTATATTGTTTTTGTACAATCCCATGTCATCTGTATCAAAGGGTTATCATAAGTGTTTCATACGTTGACAATTAAGAGTGAGATGAGCAGGAGGGTACTACTATGAGTTATAGTGGTTTTTAAATCGACATGAAACGTTTGCATCAGCAGACCAGAGCATCGACGCTACAGGCTCAGGTTATGTTATGTTTGTTTGTTTGTTATTTTTAGGCTGAAAGTGTTGAGTTCTGGGATTTATTTTGGAGTTGATTGGCTATACACCCTGCTTGACAAAATGTGACAGGGTCTGGTTTGAGGGCCTCGACGTTCCACGGGTTTCTGAAGTTCTGCTGCATTGTTTTCTTTCCTGTTTTCTGTTCAAAATCTTTCAAAAAGATGCACAATAAATACATATCTTTGTCGGTTAGGTATTTGTACATTGTTATTGATTTCTCACACTACTTAAGAAGGTCATGCCTGAGTGTAGATACTCTGATTTAAAGGCCAGAATGCATGGGCCATTAAACCTTCTGATGCAGATGAAATAGGAGCGTGATATTCCACATTTTAGGTCACTCAGGATGAGTTCACAATGTGCTGTGACAGTGGAGGGTGTTGATTCAGTAAATGCTCTACACAGCAAGGAATAAAGAGTGTGTGCGTGCTCGCGCAGTTGTCCATGCATCTGTGTGGGTCTCTCCGGCGCTAAGTGGATCAGGAAGCATCCTGGAAGCAGTCGAGAGGACAACAGATTGGCCAATTAGACAGAGCCTGTGTACCCAGCTGCTCAGTGTGGGGCTGATTGGATCAGAGAGCCAGCCACTCACAGGTCTGCGTCCCAGGACATTGCAGGTAATTACCCATAAGTCACTGCTCCCCCTGTATTGGATCTTCAGGCCAATTACGCCCACGCTATCTGCCCACACAGCACTCGTTTATTGCCTCTGCTTGCTTGTTGACCTTCTTAGAGGAGCAGTCTCAATGGTTATTCAGCTCCATTACAGTGAGGAGTTGCTGTGCAGAGACGCTTCTGGAATATGCTTTTTAAAGGTGGAAGAGGATGCCTTGACCCCATTACATAAACTCCTAAATACACTGAGTGTACAAACATTAGGAACACCTGCTCTTTCAATGACAGACTGACCAGGTGAAATCTATGATCCCTTATTGATGTCACCTGTTAAACCCACTTCAATCAGTGTAGATGAAGGGGAGGAGACAGGTTTAAGAAGGATTTTTAAGCCTTGAGACAATTGAGACATGGATTGCATGTGTGTGCCATTCAGATGGTAAATGGGCAAGACAAGATTTAAGTGCCTTTGAACGGGGTATGGTAGTCGGTGCCAGGCACACCGTTTTGAGTGTGTCAGGAACTGCAACACTGCTCGTTTTTTCACGCTCAACAGTTTCCCATGTGTATCAAGAATGGTCCACCACCCAAAGGTCATCCTGCCAACGGCATGCCAGTGGTCGAAAATGTGTCATTGACGAAAGAGGACAAAGGAGGCTGACACGAATTGTGCAGAGCAACAGACGGGCTACAGTTAGTCAACTGACAGTCCAGGACAGCATTGGTGCCCAAAGACGCAAACAAGGATAAACAACTCGTCGTACTTTGACACGAATGGGGTATGACAGCCGACGACTTTACGGAGTTCGACTTCTTTCTGACAAAAAACAAGACACTGGGGTTGCAGTGGGCTATCATATATGCATAGTCACTTTAACTATACATTCATGTACATACTACCTCAATTGGGCCTACCAACCAGTGCTCCCGCACATTGGCTAGCGGGTCTATCTACATTGTGTCCCACCACCCACCACCCGCCAACCCCTCTTTTACGCTACTGCTACTCTCTGTTCATCATATATGCATAGTCACTTTAACCATATCGACATGTACATACTACCTCAATCAGCCTGACTAACCGGTGTCTGTACGTAGCCTCGCAACTTCTATAGCCTCACTACTGAATATAGCCTGTCTTTTTACTGTTGTTTTATTTCTTTACCTACCTATTGTTCACCTAATACCTTTTTTTGCACTATTGTTTAGAGCCTGTTGTATTCAGCGCACGTGACAAATAAACTTTGATTTGAAAGCCCTGACCTCAATCCTATAGAAAATGTGTGGGCAGAACTGAAAAAGCGTGTGCGAACAAGGAGGCCTACAAACCTGACTCAATTACACCAGCTCTGTCAGGAGGAATGGGCCAAAATTCACCCAACTTATTTTGAGAAGCTTGTGGAAGGCTACCCGAAATGTTTAACCCAAGTTAAACAATTTAAAGGCAATGCTACCAAATACTAATTGAGTGTATGTAAACTTCTGACCCACTGGGAATGTGATGAAAGAAAGAAAAATGTATATATAGAGAGAGAAAAATAGGTAGAGAGTAGAGAGAGAGAAGATATATGTATATATATATATATATATATATATATATAGAGAGAGAGAGACACAGAGGGAGGGAAGATATATATATATATAGAGAGAGAGGGAGGGAACATATATACTGTATATATATATATAGAGAGAGAGAGAGAGAGAGAGAGAGAGAGAGAGAGAGAGAGAGAGAGAAACCACATAGTGCAATATGAGTGCATCAACCATTCTTTATTGATATTTTCTTACATGTTCCACCACCTACACTCCACAGTCAGAAAGAATTTGCTCTGTACAAAGCATAGGGTGTTCTAGGTGACCGTAGTCTTCCCCAGAGACCTTCATTAAGTACAGTATATTCAATATTTCTCTCTACCCACCTTCATTCCAGCTGGTTTTGTTAGTTGAAAAGTGGTCACTTTGTTTTGTTAGTTCACAAACAGTGCATTATAGATATGTGTGTAATATTGCCAACAGCAATAACAGTGACAGAAAAATGGAAAACTAAACACACATTATTACAACTGTGAATATTGAATTTTGTCTACAAAACATACTACTGCTTTAATAAACAGCGTTAATTCAAAGGTAAAAATAAATGTGGTCGCTTGAAAGGAGTGACATTAGATTTTTAGTTGAAGAAAAAGTTGAAAAGGTTGATGGGGTCATAATAGAAAAATCTTACTCTATCAATAATGTATTTTAACCAAATTGGTTTTGCTAACGCTGAATATAACAATGTCTAACTAACGCTGAATATAACAATGTCTAACTTTGGTTTAAATCTTTCATTTCTGGCCATGATGTCAGTTTATTTCAACATTGGCCGCTACTCCTTCATACTCCTTCCAAAGCTCTCGATATTGTGAACTTTGAACTTTAGGGGGTGGTCATATTGTATGGCCCTCTCCCTCCCCTCTCCCCAGCCGGACATCAGACAGACACCACTAAAGCGTAGTTTCTGTGCCTGCCTTCATTTTGGATGGAGGGAGCAAAACGGAGGGGGAGAAACGTCAACATAGTCACCCCATACACTACCGGGAGGGTGACACCAACGCACTGATAGAGAGAGAGAGGGTGGAGGCTACCTTCCTTGATGTCATACTATCTCTTTGGGTACATCTCAAATACCATCCTATTCCCCATATCGTAATAGGTTTAGGCTTAGCATTCTTCTACCAGACCCAATGTATTCCTCCATCCCTCTCTATCAAGTGTGGCTTTACAGTACCGGAGCAATACTAGTTGGTAAGATGGTATGAGCGCTTTGCCCCGGTGTTGGTCTCACAGATGTTAATATGAGGCCTATAAGCAAGGTAACTTTCACAGAGCCATGGCCCTGCTTACAGCTGCTCTCAGCCTCAGGTTTCAACACCCGGGGATCAGGCTGACATCACTGGCGGAGGCTGCTGTCAGTCAGCGGGGGGCGAGCGTCACTGTCAGGTCTCCCTGATGTGATTGGTGGAGTCGCCCATCAGTCCCTGTCACTGTCAGGAGGCGGGCAGCGCCTCATCACAGTGTCAGAGCCCGATTGGCTCGTTGCTCACCCCATTGCCAAACAGCCCCCGTCAGTGTCAGCATCAGCTGACCTTGGAGGAGGGACTTATATCAGACCCCTCCTTCAAATGTCAACTGAGCTCCGCCTTTCACCTGGCCCTCCCCTTCACTCAGGGCCTCTGCATAGTATGCCCTTCCTGCGCCTCCTTGGGCTGCTGACCCATATGCTCCTGACCAACGTGCAATTGGCCATGGGCCTGGCCATTGTGGAGCCCCTCAGCACCATGTTGGTGTTGCTGCTGCTCCACCCCATGGCCACGACCGTGATCGCGCCCCACCTCACTCTCGCCATGGTGACCGTGACCATGGCTTTTGCCATGGTGACCGTGCCCATTGCCATGGTGATGATGGCCGCGTCCACCGTGAGGTGTATCCCCTCCAGTGACTGGCTTGTCTTCTCCCTCAGGCTTTACCTCTACCATCCTGTTGCACTCTGCTGGGATCTCTGTGCTCTGTGTGTGAGAGAGGAGGATGGGTGTTGGATGGTTTGTCATAGAACTAATTCCCACATACAAACACAGACATACCGATTGTGTGTGAGAGTGTGTACCTCATACGTGCAGTCCCCACAGATGCGTTGGCAGTAGGTCTCCTTAATGGCGTTCTCTACGTAGGGAGTACCCAGGATGGAAAAGGGGAGGAAGATATGGTGGGTCAGACGACCACACCTGAGAGAGAGAGAGAGAGAGAGAGAGAGAGAGAGAGAGAGAGAGAGAGAGAGAGAGAGAGAGAGAGAGAGAGAGAGAGAGAGAGAGAGAGAGAGAGAGAGAGAGAGAGAGAGAGAGAGAGAGAGAGAGAGAGAGAGAGAGAGAGAGAAAAAAAAGGAAAAAAAAGCATATACATGATCAATTACACATCTTAGAATCAGCTATTAAAGACTAGCAGAACACACTGGATTCTTCAATTACATTGAATGAACTACAGGACAAAATACAAAACCTCCAATCCAAAAAGGTCTATGGTGTTTATGGTATCCTAAATAAAATGATAAAATATGCAGACCACAAATTCTAAGTGGCTATACTTAAACTCTTTAACATGATCCTCAGCTCTGGCATCTTCCCTAATATTTGGAACCAACTAATGATCACCCCAATCCACAAAAGTGGAGACAAATTTGACCCCAATAACTACCGTGGCATATGCATCAACAGCAACCTTGGGAAAATCCTCTGGATTATCATTAACAGACCTGCGCCCTGACAGTGAATCTCAGTAGGACAAAAATATTGGTGTTCCAAAAAAGGTCCAGATGCTAGGACCACAAATACAAATTCCATCTAGACACTGTTGCCCTAGAGCACACAAAAAACTATACATACCTTGGCCTAAACATCAGCACCACAGGTAACTTCCACAAAGCTGTGAACGATTTGAGAGACAAGGAAAGAAGGGCATTCTATGACATCAAAAGGATCATAAAACTCCAGTTAGAATCTGGCTAAAAATACTTGAATCAGTTATAGAACCCATTGTCCTTTATGGTTGTGAGGTCTGGTGTCCGCTCACCAACCAAGAATTCACAAAATTGGACAAATACCAAATTGAGACTTCATGCATAATTCTACAAAAACCTCCTCCGTGTACAATGTAAAACACCAATAACACATGGAGAGCAGAATTAGGAGGATACCCGCTAATTATCAAAATCCAGGAATTAGCTGTTAATTCTACAACCACCTTAACGGAAGCGATTCCCAAACCTTCCATAACAAAGCCATCACCTACAGAGAGATGAACCTGGAGAAGATGCCCCTAGGAAAGCAGGTCCTGGGGCTCTGTTCACAAACACAAACAGACCCCACAGAGCCCCAGGACAGCAACACAATTAGACCCAACCAAATCATTTGAAAATTAAAAGATCATTATTTGACACATTGAAAAGAATTAGCTAAAAAACTGAGCAAACTGGACTGCTATTTGGCCCTAATCAGAGAGTACACAGTTGGAAAATAACTGAGTGACTGACCCAAAATTAACGAAAGCTTTGACTATGTACAGACTCAGTGAGCATAGCCTTGCTGTTGAGAGATGCCACCGTAGGAAGACCTGGCTCTTGAGAGAAGACAGGCACTGCCCACAAAATGAGATGGAAACTGAGCTGCACTTCCTAACCTCCTGCCAAATGTATGGCCATATTAGAGACACATATTTCCCTCAGATTACACAGATCCACAAAGAATTAGAAAACAAATTAAGTGAAATACCATAGAGTGCTATCACATCAGCAAGTTGTGTGACCTGTTGCCACAAGAAAAGGGCAAACTACTGTTAATACAACCCATATTTATGTTTATGTATTTTCTGAAATCTGAAATGCCTCTATACTTTTGAATCTTTTGTGAGTGTAATGTTTACTGTTCATTTCTGATTGTTTATTTCACTTTTGTAAAACCCCTTGACTTTTTCCACAGTTTGTTGTGTTTCAGACTGAATTTAAAATAGATGAAATTTAAATGTTGTGTCACTGGCCTACACACAATACCCTATAATGTCAAAGTGGAATTATGTTTTTAGAAATTGTTAAAGTATTCAGCCCATTTGTTATGGCAAGCCTAAATAAGTTCAGGAGTATAAATGTGGTTAACAAGTCACATAATAAGTTGCATTGACTGGCTCTGTGTGCAATAATAGTGTTTAACATTATTTTTTAATGACTACCTAATCTCTGTACCCCACATATACAATTGTAAGGTCCCTCAGTCGAGCAGTGAATATCAAACACAGATTCAACCACAAAGAGCAGCGAGATTTTCCAATGCCTTGCAAAGAAGGGCGCCTATTGGTAAATGCAAAACAAAATAAGACATTGAATATCCCTTTGAGCATGGTGAAGTTATTAATTACACTTTGGATGATGTATCAATACACCCAGTCACTACAAAAACTCAGTTGCCGGAGAGGAAGGAAACCACTAAGGAATTTCACAATGAAGCCAATGGTGACTTTAAAATAGTAACAGAGTTTAATGGCTGTGATAGGAGAAAACTGAGGATGGATCAACAACATTGTAGTTACTCCACAAAACTAATCTAATACATAACTGAGTACCACTCTCCATATTTTCAATTACAGTGTGTGCTGCATCATGTTATGGGTATTATTGTAATTGTTAAGGACTGGGGAGTTTTTCAGGATGAAAAAAAAATGGAATGGAGCTAAGCACAGGCAAAATCCTAGAGGAAACCCTGGTTTAGTCTGCTTTCCAAAGAACATTCTTGGAGGCTCTTGGAGGCTTTCCCAGAAAGACACAGCTGTAATCGCTGCCAAAGGTGTTTCTACAAAGTATTGACTCAAGGGTGAGAATTTTATATTTCATTTTCAATAAATTTGCAAACATTTCTAAAAACATGTTTTCACTTTGTAGTTATGGGCTTTTGCGTGTAGATGGGTGAGAGAAAACAATTAATTTAATACATTTAGAATTCAGGCTGTAGCACAACAACATGTGGAATAAGTCAAGGGGTATGAACATTTTCTGAAGGCACTGTATTTCACTTGCTTTGGCAATGTAAACATACAGTTTCCCATGCATATAAATCCCTTTGAATTTAATTGAGAGAGAGGGATACTTTAATGATTACACAGCAGCATGCTGTAGGAAAAAGAGGTATGTATATGATACTGTATAAGACAAGATACTGTGTGTGAAAGAGAGAGAGGAACAGACAGAATGCTGAGCACTGTTTTGTATTTCTGAGCAGACCAAGCGCAGGCAGGCAAGAGACAGACAGACGAGACAGACGAGACAGACGAGACACAGACCGACCGACCGACCGACGGACCGACGGACCGACCGACCACAGTAAGGAGCTGACCTGTCATAGATGAGGAAGTCATCCTTCTTTCCAGCCAGGGCCTGCCACACGTCATCCTGTTTGGGCACCTGTTTGTACAATATGATGTTCTCAGACAGTTTCTGGCTCAGCAACGTGTGGAGGTGCTGGGCCTGGTCCGCCTGGTGGTTCACCACCATATAGGTCACATTGTCCAGACCCTGGCCCTCCAGCTTCAGGCGCAGCTCATCCAATCTGCTCAAAGGAACACAACAAGGAAGTGAAAAATGAGCATATGGAGAGATGGCCAAAATAAATAATGTTATAACAAAATAAAGAACGGGCGTTCTATAAAGAGATGTGCTGTTGACAACCGGAAAAGTGTCAATTTTAAAGATTCTTTAAAAAAAACACACACTCCACTAGGGGTAGGAAAGTGGCTAAGGGAATGGAACAGAGCCCTATCTGGTCCACTTACAAGGATGCCTGCACCAAGCAGAACAATCAACTGGCCTGGAGGAGGGCCACCACCGTGACCTGGCCCATAACCCCCTTCATTGGCTCCACCTCCCCAATGCTCCAACCAGGTGGTGGCTTACAGCGGGTCCCCTCCCCCTCTGCTCCGCCCCCAGGGAGCAGGCAGAGAGCCAGGAGCAGGCTGAGCCCCGCCTTCATCACGGTGCCTTGCAGCAGGCTCGATCTGCTGAGGGTGTGTGAGTAGAAGAGAGAGACAGAGAGAGAGAAAGAAGTAAGACAAAGGTTAGAGTCAACTCAGGTAATGAAGATTTGAACAGTGTCCCTTTCCTGTGTCAACACTAAAGAGAAAGCTCAAGCTGACAATCTCAGAGAATGAGGGGGATGTTCCCTATGTACAAACGTTGGGTGTGTCCAAATGTTCCTAAATTACTTCTCTTTCTCTGAAAGGAACTGATTTATTAGGTCTTTTCAATGGCAGGTAAAGGAGCAATCTGCAGTTGCTGCATCCATTTTTGGACTCATAAATTAATTATATGTACCCATTGATTCTTGAAGAATATATATATATATTTTTTTTTTTTTGTAATTTAGCAGATGCTCTTACCCAGAGCAACTTACATTTGTGAGTGCACAATATTTTGGTACTGGTCCTTACAAATGCCTTGTGAGCTTAGTTCAACTGTCGTAGCCCATCAGAACCCAAATGTTTACACCAATGTTTGTAAATAAAGTAAATGTAAACAAACACTGTATAGCCACAAAACATGGTTAAAACTATTATTTTCATATTATGGAGGGTCAGTTCTTGCATCCATAGCTCTGTCTATGAATTTGAGAGTGGTTACATTTCTCCAGTTTTGACTGACTTTGAAAAAATATATATTTATCTGCTGATATGAAATAAATTAGTGATTAGAATATAAGGTAATTATTTCTGTTTTACACTTCTTGCCTTTTATTATAGGGATATCATTTTGTTGTTTCATTTATTTTATTTTTATTCTATTGCACAACCAAAGGCAAACTGATGAACAACAGAAAAATTAAGATTCGGAGACGGGTGGGTAAATGCAGAAGGTTCTCTCTCTTTCTCTGCATATTAATGCTATAGAAACACTTAATTGTGAACCAACTGGAAATGATTAAATATATGCCGCACGGAGCATCAAAAAACAAAGTTTTTTTTTAAAATAGCAAAACACTATCTCAATTTGTTCATATCGTGCATCACAGGTTATATACAGAAAAGAGAGAGAGATGTAGGCTGTTCTCTGTATTATCAGAATGCACAACAAGTTACAAAATAATTCTGCAGTCACTTACCCTCTGTTAAAATGTCCCTCCTTAGTCAGCTCAGCTCTGTCTAGCAGTAGCTTTTGGAACAACAACAACTCCCTCTGCTCCCCCCTTTTATACTCGCACTGTTATTTTCCTGTATACCCGAAAGGAAGACAAAGTTCATGATGGGGTTCTGTGCAGATGCACTACTGCACATCTTGCATGTGTGTGTGATAGAGAGAGAAAGAGAGAGAGAGGAAAAAAAGAGAGAGAGAGAGAAGGGGAGTACACATATCTTGAGAATAGCATGGAAAGTAACAGTGAACTTTTAACCATCATTATTGCTTTGTAATTGTTTGTCATGTCTGTGCGCACTAGCCTTGTAAATCAAAATGTCCCTATATCTCACTTGATTTGCATGCAGATCATATGACTACCTCTGTCTCATTCCTTTGCCTGAAAAAGTGAAGCCTGCCACAGAATGGTTAAAGAACAGAACATTTTGACAGCCTGTTTTTCTCTGAAGGGGAGAAGTGAAAAAGGAGTAGTGAAGAAACGGGGTGAGGGGAGGGAGAGGAAGTGGGGGTTGGCCAGTGTCCAGCATGTTATGCAAGTCAGCACAAGTACAGTATATCACCTGATCGCCTAACTGAACAATTTGACACAAAACAGATAAATCTAACAAAAAGGAGAGAGAGCGTGCATGTATGGACTTGCAACCCATGAAGGCTATACTGTGTTGTAAAGTTGAACAGAAAAATGCACCAAAAAATCTCAAAGTTGTTCCATGTACTGTCTTGCAGCATGGTATGAAAATTCCAATCTTCTACAAAGAGGTTTTAACTGCCAATGGCTTATCTCTGGTGTTCCATTTCAAGGGCACAGAGACATAAAGGTCAAAGTTCCAAAGACATCATAAAAAAATACAAGGATGCAATGAACTCTTGGGAAACACAGAACTTAAGTCCTTAAGCAGCAAAGTGTTTCTCATTCCGTATGGATCTAGGTCAGCTTATGAAACAGTGATCACTAAGGGGCAGAAGTCAGCTAGCTAGAAGATAGGACCACAGCAAGTCAATGACATAAGACTTGGTTGAACTCTTCTCCCTATTATGGCAGTAGGTACCATAGGACAAGGTTTATCCACAGGTAAGATTACTGTACAGGTGTAATTGGGTATAAGTTGAAAGACAATCAAGATTGTATCAAAAAAACAATCTTTGGCCCATTTAGATGACACAATGATGGTATTTATTTTAATTGGTCCACACATAGATCTGTAGAACAGCCCACTGGGCAAAAAATTGTTGAATCAATATTTTTCCACGTCATTTCGACCCCAAAAATCAATGTGTTGAAGTTAAATCAATGTGGAAAACGAATTGGATTTGCAAAACCTCCTCAACGTAAGAGCATTTTGTCTTTTAACCTTAATCCAACAAAATGCTCAGTCAGTAATTTTCACTATTAGTTTACACTTGTTCTCTTATGAAGCATGTGACAATTAAAATGTGATTTGAATGGTATTTGTCAAGATTTCATTTAAAACTGAGGGGTACACTTAATGTATTGTGAAATCTGTTGTAAAATTTATTTTAATGTTTAAAAGTGTTATTATAAAATAAATTACTGCCTTATTTTTTGCTGGATCCTAGGAGAGTATCTGCTGCCTTGGCAGCAACTAATGGAGATCCAAAACAAATACAAATAGGAAATAGGCCTACTACAAAGTAGGATCAATGGGTTAGTCAGCAAACTTTGATAAACAAACAGAAATAACTACAGATTTTCTGGTTCATTAGGAAAGCTTAACTAAGATATGTGTTTTTGGTTGTTGGATCAATCAGTCCATGCCTATTCAAGCTTATCTTTTCAAAACAAATGTAAGTTATTTCAAAATATTTAGGCAAGTTAATTGGCTAAGTGCAGTCGCAAAAACCTCCAAGCGCTATAAAGAAACTGGCTCTCATGAGGACTGCCACAGGAAAGGGAACCCCAAAGTTACCTCTGCTGCAGAGGATACGGTCATTAGAGTTACCAGCCTCAGAAATTGCAGCCCAAATAAATGCTTCACAGAGTTCAAGTGACAGACACATCTCAAAATCAACTGTTCAGAAGAGAATGCGTGAATGAGGCCTTTATGGTCGAATTGCTGCAAAGAAACCACTACTAAAGGAACCCAAGAAGAAGAAGAGACTTGCTTGGGCCAAGAAATATGAGCAATGGACATTACACCGGTGGAAATCTGTCCTTTGGTCTGATGAGTCCAAATTTGAGATGTTTTATTCCAACCGCTGTGTCTTTATGAGACGCAGAGTAGGTGAACGGATGATCTCCACATGTGTGGTTCCCACCATGAAGCACGGAGGAGGAGGCGTGATGGTGTGGGGGTGCTTTGCTGGTGACACTGTCTGTGATTTATTTAGAATTCTAGGCACACTTAACCAGCATGGCTACCACAGAATTCTGCAGCGATAGACCATCCCATCTGGTTTGCGCTTAGTGGGACTATCATTTATTTTTCAACAGGACAATGACCCAAAACACACCTCCAGGCTGTGTAAGGGCTATTTGACCAAGAAGGAGAGTGATGGAGTGCTACATCAGATGACCTGGCCTCCACAATCACCCGACCTCAACCCAATTGAGATGGTTAGGGATGAGTTGGACCACAGAGTCAAGGATAAACAGCCAACAAGTGCTCAGCATATGTGGGATCTGCTTCAAGACCGTTGGAAAAGCATTCCAAGTGAAGCTGGTTGAGAGAATGCCAAGCGTGTGCAAAGCTGTCATCAATGCAAAGGATAGCTACTTTGAAGAACGTAAAATATAAAATATATTTAGATTTGTTTAAAACCTTTTTGGTAACTACATTATTCCATATGTGTTATTTCATAGTTTTGATGTCTTCACTATTATTCTACAATGTAGAAAATAGTAAAAATAAAGAAAAACCCTTGAATGAGTAGGTGTGTCCAAACTTTTGACTGGTACTGTAGATATATATATATACTGTATATATATATATATATATATATATATATATATATATATATATGTCACGTTCCTGACCTGTTTTCTGTTAGTTTTGTATGTGTTAGTTGGTCAGGACGTGAGTTTGGGTGGGCAGTCTATGTTTTCTGTTTCTATGTTGGTTTAAAGGGTGACCTAATATGGCTCTCAATTAGAGGCAGGTGTTTTTCATTTCCTCTGATTGAGAGTCATATTAAGGTAGGTGTTTTCACACTGTTTGTTGGTGGGTGGTTGTCTCCTGTGTCAGTGTCTGTATGTTACGCCACACGGGACTGTTCTCGGTATGTTTGTTCGTTCGATTTTTGTGTAGTCAGTTTTCCTGTTATTGCGTTCTTCGTGTTTCATGTAAGTTCGTCGTCCAGGTCTGTCTACATCGTTTATTTGTTTTGTTAATTATTCAAGTGTAGTTCGTTTTTTCGTCTTGTTTAATAAATCATGTCATTTCACAACGCTGCGCCTTGGTTCAATCCATGCTCCTCCTCTTCGGATGAAGAGGAGGAGGAACACCGTTACAGAACCACCCACCTATCCAGAACCAAGCAGCGTATGTTCGAGCAGTGGAATACACAGGACTACTGGACTTGGGAGGACGAGCTGGATGGTAAAGGTCCATGGGCACAGCCGGGAGAATATCGCCGTCCCAAAGCTGAGCTGGAGGCAGCGAAAGCAGAGAGGCGGCGATATGAGGAGGCAGCTAGGAGACGTGGCTGGAAGCCGGAGAATCAAGCTCAAGACCGGATTTATGAAGGTACGCGGCTAGCACGGAAGCCCGTGAAGAAACCCCAAAAATTTCTTGGGGGTGGTTAAGAGGTAGTGGGCCAAGGGCAGGTAGGAGACCTGAGCCCACTTCCCAGGCTAACCGTGGAGAGCGGGAGTACGGGCAGACACCGTGTTACGCAGTAGAGCGCACGGTGTCTCCTGTACGTGTGCATAGCCCGGTGCGGGTTATTCCACCTCCCTGCACTGGTAGGGCTAGATTGGGCATTGAGCCAGGTGCCATGATGCCGGCTCAACGCGTCTGGTCTCCAGTGCGTCTCCTCGGGCCGGCATACATGGCACCAGCCTTACGCATGGTGTCCCGGTTCGCCTACATAGCCCGGTGCGGGTTATTCCACCTCCCAGCACTGGTCAGGCGACGGGGAGCATTCAACCAGGTAAGGTTGGGCAGGCTCAATGCTCAAGGGAGCCAGTACGCTTGCACGGTCCGGTATTGCCGGCGCTACCTTCCCGCCCCAGCCCAGTACCACCAGTGCCTACACCACGCACCAGGCTTCCAGTGCGTTTTCAGAGCCCTGTTCCTCCTCCACGCACTTTTCCTATGGTGCGTGTCTCCAGCCCAGTGCCTCCAGTTCCGGCACCACGCACTAAGCCACCTGTGCGTCTCCAGAGCCCTGTACACACTGTTCCTTCTCCCCGTACTCGTCCTGATGTGCATGCCCTCAGCCCGGTGCCACCAGTGCCGGTACCACGCACCAGGCAAATAGTACGCTTTGAGAGTCCAGTGTGCCCTGTCCCTGCTCCCCGCACTAGCATGACGGTGCGTGTCCTTAGCCCGGTGCCTCCAGTTCCGGCACAACGCACAAGGTCTACAGTGCGTCTCAGCCGGCCAGAGTCTGCCGTCTGCCCAACGGCGCCTGAACTGTCCGTCTGCCAAGCGCCGCATGAACTGCCCGTCTGTATTGAGCCTTCAAAGCCGCCCGTCTGCCATGAGCCTGCAAAGCCGCCCGTCTGCCATGAGCCTACAGAGCCTTCCGCCAGACAGGAGCCGCTAGAGCCTTCCGCCAGACAGGAGCCGCTAGAGCCTTCCGCCAGACAGGAGCCGCTAGAGCCTTCCGCCAGACAGGAGCCGCTAGAGCCTTCCGCCAGACAGGAGCAGCCAAAGCCTTCCGCCAGACAGGATCAGTCTGAGCCATCCGTCTCCGCAGCGCCATCTGAGCCATCCGTCTCCGCAGCGCCATCTGAGCCATCCGTCTCCCCAGCGCCGTCTGAGCCATCCGTCTCCCCAGCGCCGTCTGAGCCATCCGTCTCCCCAGCGCCGTCTGAGCCATCCGTCTCCCCAGCGCCGTCTGAGCCATCCGTCTGTCCCGAGCCATTAGAGCCGCCCGTCTGTCCCGAGCCGTCAGAGCCGTTAGTCAGTCAGGAGCCGCTAGAGCCATTCGTCAGTCAGGATCTGCCAGAGCCGCCAACCAGACAGGATCTGCCAGAGCCGCCAACCAGACAGGATCTGCCAGAGCCGCCAACCAGACAGGATCTGCCAGAGCCGCCAACCAGACAGGATCTGCCAGAGCCGCCAACCAGACAGGATCTGCCAGAGCCGCCAACCAGACAGGATCTGCCAGAGCCGCCAACCAGACAGGATCTGCCAGAGCCGCCAACCAGACAGGATCTGCCAGAGCCGTCAGCGAGCCATGAGCGTCCAGAGCCGTCAGCGAGCCATGAGCGTCCAGAGCCGTCAGCGAGCCATGAGCGTCCAGAGCCGTCAGCCAGCCATGAGCGTCCAGAGCCGTCAGCCAGCCATGAGCGTCCAGAGCCGTCAGCCAGCCATGAGCGTCCAGAGCCGTCAGCTAGTCATGAGCGTCCAGAGCTGCCATGTATCCAGAACTGCCACTCAGTCCAGAGCTGTCTCTGTCCGGAGCTGCCCTTCAGTCCGGAGTTGCCCCTCTATCCTGAGCTACCTCTCTATCCTGAGCTACCTCTCTATCCTGACCTACCTCTCTGTCCTGAGCTACCTTGTCCCGGAGCTGTCCCTTATTTTGGTGTTGCCTCTTCTATTAGGTGGGTGGAATAGGAGGGTGGTCATTCTGAGGGGGAGAAGTAAGCTGGGATTGACTATGGTGGGGTGGGGACCTCGCCCAGAGCCTGAGCCACCACCGTGGTCAGATGCCCACCCAGACCCTCCCCTAGACTTTGTGCTGGTGCGCCCGGAGTTCGCACCTTGAGGGGGGGGTTATGTCACGTTCCTGACCTGTTTTCTGTTAGTTTTGTATGTGTTAGTTGGTCAGGACGTGAGTTTGGGTGGGCAGTCTATGTTTTCTGTTTCTATGTTGGTTTAAAGGGTGACCTAATATGGCTCTCAATTAGAGGCAGGTGTTTTTCATTTCCTCTGATTGAGAGTCATATTAAGGTAGGTGTTTTCACACTGTTTGTTGGTGGGTGGTTGTCTCCTGTGTCAGTGTCTGTATGTTACGCCACATGGGACTGTTCTCGGTATGTTTGTTCGTTCGGTTTTTGTGTAGTCAGTTTTCCTGTTATTGCGTTCTTCGTGTTTCATGTAAGTTCGTCGTCCAGGTCTGTCTACATCGTTTATTTGTTTTGTTAATTATTCAAGTGTAGTTCGTTTTTTCGTCTTGTTTAATAAATCATGTCATTTCACAACGCTGCGCCTTGGTTCAATCCATGCTCCTCCTCTTCGGATGAAGAGGAGGAGGAACACCGTTACAATATATATAACAATTAATTACTATTTTGATATTGATCACTGCACTTTTGGGTAGAGCTTGCAAGTTAAGCATTTCACTGTAATTGTGCATGTGACAAAAAAACTTGAACTTGATCTGAACTCAATGATACTATCTGAAGCGTAAACGATTAACTTAGAAAATTGTCTTGTCTGCAAATTCAAAAGGTGTATGTTGACAACGGCAGATTACAAATGCTGTGTAGGCTAATTTGAAAACCTTTGAGACAAGTTATTCCATTGCAGACAATGAATATATTCTATGTGAAATAGGCAGAAAGGCAGACCACACAAAATTGATAATAGTTCTATTTTATTCTCTTCTAGACTAGATTTGTTTATCCAGAAGTACCTTCTTGCTAAATTTGGTCAGCTTCCTTATCAGAATTTGCCCATGAGAGATTAGTTGATTCTAGTCATTTCTAAAGATCTCACCAGTTTATAGTCCTAAAAACTGGAAATGATTTACCTCTGGTTTGTTCAGCCATTCCTATAGGTAAAATGAATGGGGAAAGAAAACGGTTTGGGGATAAACGCTGAAAATAAGGTCTGAGGTTAACACATGCATAGGAGATCTTATACGTTTTGTTCTATGAGATAATATCAGTCAGTTAACATGACCTTAATGAATGATGAAGCATTTATGTGCTTTATGTGCTTTTTGTGATTACATTTATCCTTCAAAATTCACAAAATGTAACGTTAGCTGATGAAGATTATCTCATAGAACAAAACGTATAAGATCTCCCTAGCCTGTGTTTACCAAATCAAATCAAAGTTTACCAGAAAGAGTTTACCAAATAAACTAAAGTCAAAAATCATAAAAAGTAACACAATGAAATAACAATAACGAGGCCACATACAGGCGGTACCGGTACCGAGTCAATGTGCGGGGTTACAGGTTAGTCGAGGTAATTTGTTCATGTAGATATGGGTAACGTGACTATGCACAGATAATTAACAGCGAGTAGCAGTAGTGTAAAAACAAATGGGGGGGGTGTCAATGTAAATAGTCCGATTGGCCATTTCATTCATTGTTCAGCAGTCTTGTGGCTTGGGGGTAGAAGCTGTTAAGTAGCCTTTTTTTCCCTTGACTTGGAGCTCCGGTACTGCTTACCATACGGTAGCAAAGAGAATAGTCTATGACTTGGGTGGCTGGAGTATTTGACAATATTTTGGGCTTTCCTCTGACACTGCCTAGTATACAGGTCCTGGATGGTAGGAAGCTTGGTCCCAGTGATGTACTGGGCCGAACGCATTACCCTCTATAGCGCCTTATGGTCAGATGCCAAGCAGTTGCCATACCAGGCAGTGATTGCAACCGGTCAGAAAATTCTAGATGGTGCAGCTGTGGAACTTTTTTCCCCCTTAGGGGGGAAAGGTGTTGTCGTGCCCTCTTCACGACTGTCTTGGTGTGTTTGGACCATGGTAGTTTGTTGGTGATGTACACACCAAGGAACTTGAAACTCTCGACCCGCTCCACTACAGCCCCGTCGATGCTAATGGGGGCCTGTTCGGCCAGCCTTTTCCTGTAGTCCACTATCAGCTCCTTTGTCTTGCTCACAATGAGGCAGAGGTTGTTGTCCTGGCACCACACTGCCAGGTCTCTGACCTCCTCCCTATAGGCTGTCTCATCGTTGTCGGTATTCAGGCCTACCACTGCTGTGTCGTCAGCAAACTTAATGATGGTGTTGGAGTCGTGTTTGGCCATGCAGTCGTGGGTGAACAGGGAACACAGGAGGGGACTAAGCACGTACCCCTGAGGGGCCCCAGTGTTGAGGATCAGCATGGCAGATGTGTTGTTGCCTACCCTTACCACCTGGGGGTGGCCCGTCAGGAAGTCCGGGATGCAGTTGCAGAGGGTGGTGTTTAGTCCCAGGGTCCTTAGCTTATTGATGAGCTTTGTGGGCACTATGGTGTTGACGGCTGAGCTCTAATCAATGAATAGTATTCTCATATGGGTGTTCCTTTTGTCCAGGTGGGAAAGGGCAATATGGAGTGCGATTGCATCATCTGTGGATCTGTTGGGGCGGTATGCGAATTGGAGTGGGTCTAGGGTATCCATGATGATGCTGTTGATGTGAGCCATGACCAGCCTTTCAAAGCGCTTCATGGCTATCAACGTGAGTGCTATGGGGCGGTAATCACTTAGGTAGGTTACCGTCGCTTTCTTGGGCACAGGGACAATGATGGTCTGCTTGAAACATGTAGGTATTACAGACTCGGTCAGGGAGAGGTTGAAAATGTCAGTGAAGACACTTGCCACTTCCGTATTGAGCGAGTCACTGGTACTTCCTGCTTTAGTTTTTACTTGTAAGCAGGAATCAGGAGGATAGAATTGTGGTCAGATTTTCCAAATGGAGGGTAAGGAAGAGCTTTTGTATGCATCTCTGTGTGTGGAGTAAAAGTGCTGTAGAGTTTTTTTCCTCTGTGGTTGCACATGTGACATGCTGGTAGAAATGAGGTAAAACAGATTTAAGATCCTCTCAAGGATCTGCCTTTTTTTTCATTTTTCGCCTGAAATGACATACCCAAATGTAACTGCCTGTAGCTCAGGCCCTGAAGCAAGGATATGCATTTGCTTGATACCATTTGAAAGGAAACACTTTGAAGTTTGTGGAAATCTGAAAGGAATGTAGGAGAATATAACACATTAGATCTGGTAAAAGATAATACAAAGAAAAAAAACGTTTTTTTGTATTTTTTTGTACGATCATCTTTGAAATGCAAGAGAAAGGCCATAATGTGTTATTCCAGTATTATTCCAGCCCAGGTGCAATTCAGATTTTGGCCACTAGATTGCAGCAGTGTATGTGCAAAGTTTTAGCCTGATCCAATGAACCATTGCATTTCTGCTCAAAATGTTGTATCAAGACTGCCCAAACTTGCCTAATTTGTATATTAATAACTTTTCAAGTTCAAAACTGTGCACTCTCCTCAAACAATAGCATGGTATTCTTCCATTGTAATAGCTACTGTAAATTGGACAGTGCAGTTAGATTAACAAGAATTTAACCTTTCTGCCAATATCAGATATGTCTATGTCCTGGGAAATTTTCTTGTTACATATAACCTCATGCTAATCGCATTAGCCTACGTTAGCTCAACTGTCCCATGGATGAGACACTGATCCCGAAAATAGATGGCTACGAATAATATAAATGAGAACTCTCTTGGTAGATAGTTTGGTCTACAGCTTTTCAAAAGGTACTCTACCTTATGATACAACCAAGACTATTAGACATCGCGCACAAACCTTGTCTTACCAAACGTAGCTTCTCTATCCTGCCGATGCATAGAAAATTCCGCCAGCTCTATATTATCCGTGTCGTCGTTCAGCCACGACTCTGTGAAACATAGGATATTACAGTGTTTAATGTCCCGTTGGTAGGATAGTCTTGATCGTGTATCATCCATTTTGTTTTCCAATGATTGCACGTTGGCCAATAGAATGGATGGTAATGGAAGTTTACTCACTCGCTTACAAATGACGTGGATTTGTGCCCGTTCCCGAGAAAGTAGTATACCCTTCGCGTCGGACTCATTAAAGAAAAAATCTTTGTCCAGTTCGAGGTGAGTAGTCGCTGTTCGGATGTCCAGAAGTTATTTTCGGTCATACGAGACAGTAGCAGCAACATTATGTACCATGGTGTTCACGGGGTTCAAGGGGTATATCGATCTCCCTAGGGTGAGATTAATAAATTGGACGAATCACTCTCTGTCCACAAGGAGGCACCCCTCCCCATAGGTGGAGCATTACTGGGATTGATTGCTTATTCTTGCCTGTAGCTCACTAGTCCCTATGAGCTGTCTAGCGATACAGGTTATGGGCTCTGTGGCAATTGTTTGTTGGTAGCAGAGTCGAGGGAACAAGAAGGGTTGAACATGACCATGCTATTATCCCACACACTCCTTGTGGTTCATATGAACCCCGGAATGAGCTGTCTTTCTACAGCTCAAAGCTTATCATTCCTAGGAATTAAATTCTGTCCCGTTCTCAGTTAGATCACAAGGCACTTTGCGCCAGCACATATGACTGGTCAGTAGGATAGCCTCCATGATAAAGTATTTTCCCTGGGTTTATTTTTTATGTGTGCGGTCCACTGCTGGGTTCCAGATGGTTACCGGAACGCATCTTACCACCTAAACCGAGTGAGGCTTGTTGTGACAACAGTACCCCCAGGTGGCACTGCCAATCAGGGGATGTCACTGAATGCCGGAGCCCTTGTACCCAGAGTGGGCCGGGAACCCAGCGTGGGACGGGCACTGATTTTTTCAATTGCAAGTTCCATCGTGTTCATGGGTGTCCAAAGTGTTGTGCTTCCCGCATTTAAGTTTAATGAAAAGTGTCCCTTCTCCATGTTCAGACACACCGTTGTCAAGAATGGTAGAAATGGAAAAATAACCAATCTCTCCCAGTCCACAAGATAGCATCCGGCCCCTCTAGATGGCACTTCATGGGAGGCTTGCTGTCTGCTCCGACCAATGGCGCACATGTGCAGTGTCGCCATGGATCATGCTAACAGTGAGGTCAGGTTACAGGCTACAATTTGTTGTGAGTCCCCTCAGCGCCTGTTTTGAGGAAGGAAATATCCTCCGGTCTCCAGAAGCAGGCAATCTGAGTGGTTCCTTTGTAGAAGATCCAGGTTGACTGGTACAGCCAGTATTTCCTGGTTTCAAAAAGGAACGGGGCTTTGCGTCCCATTTTAGACCTACATGCCCTCAACAAGCATCTCATAGAGTGTAAGGATGGGGGGGGGGGGGTTGTTAGGGAATTTGGAGATGGGGGAGGGTCTATTAGAAGTTAGTAGGGCTCTTTTTTATTTTCTCAAAAGTACTGAGTTGGGTAGGAGGATATAGAAATGTTGCTAACCGTGATTGACCACACACTCTAGCACAGTAGGTGGCGGCATGCACCTTTAACGTTGGTTTACAGACCACCATTATATCATAGAAGAAGAAGAAGAAGAACAACAACAACAACAAGCGCCTCAGAATGACAGCCTATTGGCTGGTGGCAGCAGAGTTGAGGGAGCAAACAGTGTTACACACATCCATGGTACTGTCCCATTTCTGGTCTCTAGGCTTCATAAGAAACCAGAAAAAGAGCTGTCTGACTCCGTCTCAGCACATTCTTTTTCTGGGTCTTGAGCTAGACGCACACGCATATCGCGCTTTTGTATAGGGGAGGGTGTCCGGGTTCCGGCTCTGCTTAGCCCATATTTTGGCTGGGTCACACAGTGTGTTTTCACCAGTGCTTACACCTACTGTGGTTGATGGCGTCTGTGATGGAAGTCATTCCCCTGTGCTAGCCCCTCACCTGGACGCATCTTGCAGCTAAGCCAGTCGCTTCGGGTGTCCCCGTCATGCCGACAGGCCCTGGCCCAGTGGTGGGACCCTCTGCTATTGTCAGTTGTATCCCGCAAGCGACAGAAGCATCCCCCCGGAGCGACAATATGTCAGTGGTGTGCATCAACAGACAGGGAGAAACTGGTTGTGTTCAAGAGGATTAAAACCATAATGTATTATGGGTAAATTGTGACTGACTGACGACAAATAATAATGAGTAATTATTTATGATGCAATGTTCTTTGTCGATCAGTCAGTCGGCTGTTGCCTGCACTGTCGGCTGCAATGACAAACAAGCCCCCTGTCTCTCTCCCTCCTAACCTTGCCTCGCTCCCTATTGCAGAGCATCAGTGTGCACATGGTATTGCTACAGGCGACGCATGTCCCTGGTTGCCTCAACTCTTTTATCCAGGTGGGACCCTCTTTCTCAGGAGTGGAGGCTACACCCCTGGGTGGTCTACCAGATATGGGAAATGCTCGGCAGGGCAGACGTAAGCATTTGATGCTTTGCAAGAAAAAACTCTCAATGTCGTCTGTTTTTCTCTATAAGGGACTCGACGGATGCTCTGGCACCCCAGTGGCCTCGAACCCTCCTCTACGGATTTTTCCCTGTGGAGCTGATTCAGCCCACATTGGAAAGGGGGCGCCTGGAGGGCTTGTTGTCGATTCGTGTGGCTCCCCTTTGGCCCAAGCAACCTTGGTTTGCGAGGATCATTTGCCTGTTGGCCGGGGACGCATGGCAAGTCCCACTGCGCAGGGATCTGTTGTCCCAGGCGCATGGGTGGGTTTGGCACCCTCGGCCAAGGCTTTGACCCTGGCTATGGTGCCAAAATAAATTGTGCCTTTTCAGAGTTCTCTGGGGGACATTTTAATGTTCCTACAGGAGCTTTCAAGCAGGAGCTTTTCAACCTTATGCCCTAGTAGTGCGGTTCCTAAAAGGTGTGCACTGTCACAGACCTGTTTCTAAACCTATTGCGCCCACTTGGGTATTAGCTTTGGTTTTGGATGCTCCTTGTGAGGACACCTTTTAACCACTGGAGGCTGTGGATCTGAAGATCCTCTTCCACAAGACTTCCCGCAAAACACCAGTCTCAACGTCAACAGTGAAGAGGTGACTCCGGGATGCTGGCCTTCTAGGCAGAGTTCCTCTGTCCAGTGTCTGTGTTCTTTTGCCCATCTTAATCTTTTATTTTTATTGGCCAGTCTGATATATGGCTTTTTCTTTGCAACTCTGCCTAGAAGGCCAGCATCCAGAAGCCGCCTCTTCACTGTTGACGTTGAGACTGGTGTTTTGCGGGTACTATTTAATGAAGCTGCCAGTTGAGGACTTGTGAGGCGTCTGTTTCTCAAACTAGACACTAATGCACTTGTCCTATTGCTCAGTTGTGCACCAGAGCCTCCCACTCCTCTTTCTATTCTGGTTAGAGACAGTTTGCGCTGTTCTGTGAAGGGAGTAGTACACAGCGTTGTACGAGATCTTCAGTTTCTTGGCAATTTCTCACATTGGAATAGCCTTCATTTCTCAGAACAAGAATAGACTGATGAGTTTCAGAAGAAAGTTATTTGTTTCTGGCTATTTTGAGCCTGTAATCGAACCCACAAATGCTGATGCTCCAGATACTCAACTAGTCTAAAGAAGGCCAGTTTTATTGCTTCTTTAATCAGAAAGCTGTATTAACATAATTGCAAAAGGGTTTTCTAATGATCAATTAGTCTTTTAAAATTATAAACTTGGATTAGCTAACACAACGTGCCATTGGAACACAGGAGTGATGGTTACGGATAATGGGCCTCTGTACGCCTATGTAGATATTCCATAAAAATCTGCCATTTCCTGCTACAATAGTCATTTACAACATTAACAATGTCTGCACTGTATTTCTGATCAATTTGATGTTATTTTAATAGACAAAAAAATAGCTTTTCTTTCAAAAACAAGGACATTTCTAAGTGTCCCGAAACTTTTGAACGGTAGTGTATATAGTGTGTATAAGCTGGAAGTAGATGCCTAAGTGTTGTTGTCCATTTGTTTACTCCAATTAGGGGAGGGGTAGTAGGGATAGGGGAGCATAATAAAGGAAAATATATAAAACAAATATATATAGTACCAGTCAAAAGTTTGGCCACACCTACTCATTCAAGGGTTTTTCTTTATTTTTACTATTTTCTACATTGTAGAATAATAGTGAAAACATCAAAACTATGAAAAAACACATATGGAATCATGTAGTAACCAAAAAAGTGTTAAACAAATCAAAATATAAATATCATTTTAGATTCTTCAAGGTAGCCACCCTTTGCCTTGATGACAGCTTTGCACACTCTTGGCATTCTCTCAGCTATATAATTGGTAGATATATTTTAAAGAGTAGCTTGTTACTGACTATTTTAACAGTTTTTGTTAAACTACTTTGTTCCCCTGCCTGTTTATTGATGCTTTTGGGACTGCAAAAATGCCCCTCCTTATTTTACTGCAAATAAGCATTGTTTCCATATAATTTGGCTGATAAGGGGGCTTGTGGACATTTACATTAGTGTTTAATTAGCTAGTTAGCTAAGTTACTGACTGAATAAGCTCATTCTTAGTCATGCTTTTGTGGTTGTTGCATTTCAGGTGGAGTGACATTGCTGACAGGCCAGGGCCCATATTTACAAAGAATTTCAGAGTATTACTGATTTTAGGATAATCAATTTTGCCTTCGCACAGAGTACAATTACATTGACAAGGGGGAGGTTATCCTAGGTCACTATCCCTACTCTGAGGCGCTTTGTGAATATGAGCCCTGGAAGAAAGCTACTACCCAAGGTATTGTGCAAGGTATTGACCTTGCACAGCAGTCCTTTCACCACAGGACCCTAGAGCATGGGTAGGCAACCCTGTTCCTGGAGTACCGCAGGTACTGCAGGATTTTGTTTCAACTAGGCACCACACCAGGCGTGCATTCAGTTTGCTTTAACGTTCGCTACATTGCGGAACAGTTTGTACTGAATGCTACCGTTTTCCCAAAACATTCTTGTACGTTCTTGACTTTGAGATACGTTTGCTCCGTTCATAGGGTGTGACTTGATGCAGTGAGTGAAGTATTTAAAGAGCAGCGGTGCTTTTTTAACCCACAACACAACCCCTCCCAGTTTTTCTCTTGAATGAGCAGCCTGATGAAAGCCAGTCAATATTTAAATCACAAAGAAAATATACCTCTTTATTGATATCACGTACATTATCAAGCATTTCACACATGTTATCCAGATACTGACTGTTAGCACTTGGTGGTCTATAGCAGCGTCCCACCAGACTGGGCTTTAGGTGAGGCAGATGAACCTGTAGCCAAATTACTTCAACAGTATTTAACATGAGATCCTCTTTAAGCTTTACAAGAATGTGGTTCTGAATATTAACAGCCACACCTCCACCTTTGGCATTTCTGTATTTTCTGTAGATCTCATAACCATGTATTGCTCCCACTGTATCATCAAAGGTATTATCTAAGTGAGTTTCAGAGGTTGTCAGAATATGAATGTCATCTGTTACTAGCAAATTTCTTAAGCTACATATGTTAAAGTGGGCAATTTTTTCCCCTTTTCTGGTATGCTTGATTGTTTTTATTGCTTTACTGAGAAGATTAGCAGAGGTAGACATGCCCAGGTTATTTATATTAGTGCAGGGTGAGCTGCACACAGTTAACTTACTTCTAGGGCACACCGCCTCTGTCACGACTTCCGCCGAAGTCGGTCCCTCTCCTTGTTCGGGCGGCATTCGGCGGTCGACGTCACCGGCCTTCTAGCCATCGCCGATCCACTTTTCATTTTCCATTTGTTTTGTCTTTGTTTTACACATCTGGTTTCAATTCCCCAATTACATGTTCATTATTTAACCCTCTGTTTTCCCCATGGTTTTTGTGCGTGTTTGTTTGTTGTATTTACGGTCCGTATTGTGGGCTCGGTATTATCGACTTGTATTTTTAAGTCTGTGGCGGATGAATCAGAATTAGTTGGGTAACATAGATAATGTTTTATTTGCATAATATGCTTATGTGAGATACTTGTCATTAGAATGTTTCCCTTTGGACTATAGGGTTGGCAGTTGCACTTATCCCTTCTCAGCTAGGGCTCAGTCACTTGGGCCCAGAGAGGGGAGAGGTCAGGCTTGTCTTTATATGTGAATGTATCTGTTAAACCATCTGGTGCTATGCAGAATATCAGAAAGGGAGGAGGACAGAATGGAACATTGTCTTCTTATGTGAATGTGTCTTTACCTATTCTTAAACCATGTGAAGGGATGGCGTGATTAATGGGGAACCAATTAAGTGTCTCCATAATGTCTGTACGCCAGTCACTCCCTCCTTTTCCCATTGGGGGGATGAGTATGGCAGTGTCTGGAACCATTGTATGTCTCCTCTGATGTTGCACTTATCTTGAGATAGTATATGACCTCGAGGCTCACTCCCCTCAGTGAGCTTGTCCAGGAGTGGGGTGTACTTGAGATGGCAGTATCTAGAGTTGACAATTGATATATGCCATTGGATGAGTTGGTGTTTTTGTACTATGAAGTACCAGGAACGAGATTAGAACCTCGTCTTAGAGACCAAACTGAACAATAATTTATAGCGAATGCTATCTGGCTATGGGATACTCCTCTCTCAAATAAAAGTCTTTCTTTGTGAACAGTTCCTATTACAGTGGGGCAAAAAAGTATTTAGTCAGCCACCAATTGTGCAAGTTCTCCCATTTAAAAAGATGAGAGAGGCCTGTAATTTTCATCATAGGTACACTTCAACTATGACAGACAAAATGAGAGAAAAAAATCCAGAAAATCATATTGTAGGATTTTTTATGAATTTATTTGCAAATTATGGTGGAAAATAAGTATTTGGTCACCTACAAACAAGCAAGATTTCTGGCTCTCACAGACCTGTAACTTCTTCTTTAAGAGGCTCCTCTGTCCTCCACTCGTTACATGTATTAATGGCACCTGTTTGAACTTGTTATCAGTATAAAAGACACCTGTCCACAACCTCAAACAGTCACACTCCAAACTCCACTATGGCCAAGACCAAAGAGCTGTCAAAGGACACCAGAAACAAAATTGTAGACCTGCACCAGGCTGGGAAGACTGAATCTGCAATAGGTAAGCAGCATGGTTTGAAGAAATCAACTGTGGGAGCAATTATTAGGAAATGGAAGACATACAAGACCACTGATAATGTCCCTTGATCTGGGGCTCCACGCAAGATCTCACCCCGTGGGGTCAAAATGATCACAAGAACGGTGAGCAAAAATCCCAGAACCACACGGGGGGGACCTAGTGAATGACCTGCAGAGAGCTGGGACCAAAGTAACAAAGCCTACCATCAGTAACACACTACGCCGCCAGGGACTCAAATCCTGCAGTGCCAGACGTGTCCCCCTGCTTAAGCCAGTACATGTCCAGGCCCGTCTGAAGTTTGCTAGAGAGCATTTGGATGATCCAGAAGAAGATTGGGAGAATGTCATATGGTCAGATGAAACCAAAATATAACTTTTTGGTAAAAACTCAACTTGTCGTGTTTGGAGGACAAAGAATGCTGAGTTGCATCCAAAGAACACCATACCTACTGTGAAGCATGGGGGTGGAAACATCATGCTTTGGGGCTGTTTTTCTGCAAAGGGACCAGGACGACTGATCCGTGTAAAGGAAAGAATGAATGGGGCCATGTACCGTGAGATTTTGAGTGAAAACCTCCTTCCATCAGCAAGGGCATTGAAGATGAAACGTGGCTGGGTCTTTCAGCATGACAATGATCCCATACACACCGCCCGGGCAACGAAGGAGTGGCTTCGTAAGAAGCATTTCAAGGTCCTGGAGGGGCCTAGCCAGTCTCCAGATCTCAAACCCATAGAAAATCTTTGGAGGGAGTTGAAAGTCCGTGTTGCCCAGCAACAGCCCCAAAACATCACTGCTCTAGAGGAGATCTGCATGGAGGAATGGGCCAAAATACCAGCAACAGTGTGTGAAAACCTTGTGAAGACTTACAGAAAACGTTTGACCTCTGTCATTGCCAACAAAGGGTATATAACAAAGTATTGAGATAAACTTTTGTTATTGACCAAATACTTATTTTCCACCATAATTTGCAAATAAATTCATTAAAAATCCTACAATGTGATTTTCTGGATTTTTTTTCTCATTTTGTCTGTCATAGTTGAAGTGTACCTATGATGAAAATTACAGGCCTCTCTCATCTTTTTAAGTGGGAGAACTTGCACAATTGGTGGCTGACTAAATACTTTTTTGCCCCACTGTATCTGTGGTTTGTCATGTCGACTAGGGGGGTGGATCTTTGCTATAAAAGATCTCAGTTGCCATTATGTTGACACTCTCAACTATTCATTAGAGATAGTGAATTGTTGAAAGTCAAATGCTATTGCAAAGCTTAATTATTATTAAAGGTGTAGATTAAGTATAACTCTGACTGGTGTGTGAAGTTTGTCTCTCTCTCTCTCTCTTTGGTAATACAGAAATTAATCTACCACAAGTCTTGAGTAAATTTACGTGTATTACTCATCTCTGTTGTCCTGCACCTGACTCCTCTGCACCAGCTACACCCAGACCTAGTACAGCCTCAGTGCTAACAGTATAACTCTGGTTCATAGCATACAATAGCTGTAGGATCAGCAGAGGCATTCAGGGTAGTAAGAGGGACATAAATGAGGTTTCTTACATTGTGTCTTCCAGCACCCCTGGGATAATATACATTTGCTGAAGCATTATGCAGCTAGCAAGTTTAGCCTACTCAAACACCCTGCTCAAACAGAGGGATGCTATGTTAGCTAGCTGGCTATGACTATCCAACACAACATTGGAACTCTTCCACGTCAAGGTAAGCTTTTAGTTTTACAAATGTATTGCCACCGGGGCCCGGTGGCAATACATTTATCCCCCAATACCTTATCCCCCAGTGTATTTATACCTGTGTTCTCTGTTTGTCTGTTGCCAGTTCATTTTGTTTTGTGATACCTACCAGCGGTTTCCCCCTTGCTCCTGTCTGTTCTAGTTACTGTTTTCTAGTTTTTCCCGGTTTTGACCCCTGCCTGCTCTGACCCTGAGACTGCCTGCCGTTCTGAATCTGGATTACTGACCTCTGCCTGCCCTTGACCTGTTGTTCTGCCCCTGTATTAGTAACAAACTTTTTTTTATTGCTTTTACATTGAACTGGGTGAATGAAATATGAATGACAATCATCCAATATGTTGTAATAGAAATAAGGCCATGCTCATGAACAAAACATTTGAAATGCAATTTTTTATTTAATTTAGCAAAGGGTAAAATCTACAAAACTTAGTCCACTCTGTTCGTAACATATTCTAGTTTTGAGAACAGAAAACTGTGTTGAGATCAAATGTTTCATTGATGTGAAAATGTGCATAATATCGGTCAAAATCCATCTTCTCCTGCTGCCGGCCACTGGGCTTCCTCTCATCCCCATATTTGGTAGTGAGTGGAAATGCCAATTGGATGCTTCACACTTATACATCCGGTGAAATATTTGGCGTATTGTTTTATCCAGTGGCAATTTTAAATGTTAGTGGGGCAAAAAAATAATAATACATTTCATATGCATGCCAGCAAAGCCACGACACAACACTAAAAAATACATTAATTGCACTATAATGTTGACAAACGGTGCCCCAGCACCATGAAGTGAATCCTTACCACTGCTACACCTGGCTATTGTCTGGCAGCGAAACAGTTCATTCAGCCTCATTTACTGCCTTTAAAAAGAAATAGCTGCTATGGCTGACTTGCTTAAACAAATGTGGTTTCTACTGACAAATGAGATGTACAAACTAAGGCATAAGGGGACGACGCACAGATTTTCAATTAAGACATTAATGAGCGAGCTGCGACGGACGTAGTCAATTGGTTCAGCACTTTTGAAATGTACAGCGACAGAATTCAGAACATGGGCCGTTCTTACAGTATTCTCCCTGTACACCAAGTCAGAACCGTAGGATAAATAAAGGGGGCATAAAAGCAGACAATGAAAGCTCTTACAATATTCAATGATTACATTTCTCTAAAACAGGCTATAGGCTACATGTGCATGACCAAGTCAGAACAGTAGGCTAAATTATGAGGGGGAAAGGGACCACATTATTAGGGTGAGGCACATGGACTACTAACAGCTTACTACACAACATACACTTAGTATACATTTTAAGCTACAGTATACACATCTCCCTGGCATATTATTGCATATTATTGCAAGTAAAACTAAATGCATGCTCTTCAACCGATCGCTGCCCGCACCTGCCCGCCCGTCCAGCATCACTACTCTGGACGGTTCTGACTTAGAATATGTGGACAACTACAAATACCTAGGTGTCTGGTTAGACTGTAAACTCTCCTTCCAGACTCACATTAAACATCTCCAATCCAAAATTAAATCTAGAATCGACTTCCTATTTCGTAACAATGCATCCTTCACTCATGCTGCCAAACATACCCTCGTAAAACTGACCATCCTACCGATTCTCGACTTCGGCGATGTCATTTACAAAATAGCCTCCAACACTCTACTCAACAAATTGGATGCAGTCTATCACAGTGCAATCCGTTTTGTCACCAAAGCCCCATGTACTACCCACAACTGCGACCTGTATGCTCTCGTTGGCTGGCCCTCGCTTCATACTCGTCGCCAAACCCACTGGCTCCAGGTCATCTACAAGTCTCTGCTAGGTAAAGCCCCTCCTTGTCTCAGCTCACTGGTCACCATAGCAACACCCAACCGTAGCACACGCTCCAGCAGGTATATCTCACTGGTCACCCCCAAAGCCAATTCTTCCTTTGGCCGCCTCTCCTTCCAGTTCTCTGCTGCCAATGACTGGAACGAACTGCAAAACTCTCTGAAGCTGGAGACTCTTACCTCCCTCACTAGCTTTAAGCACCAGCTGTCAGAGCAGCTCACAGATCACTGCACCTGTACATAGCTCATCTGTAAATAGCCCATCCAATCTACCTCATCCCCATACTGTATTTATTTATTTATCTTGCTCCTTTGCACCTCAGTATCTCAACTTGCACATTCATCCTCTGCACATCCAACCATTCCAGTGTTTAATTGCTATATTGTAATTACTTTGCCACCATGGCCTATTTATTGCCTTACCTCTCTTATCCTACCTCATTTGCACATGCTGTATATAGATTTTCCTACTGTATTATTGATTGTATGTTTGTTTATTCCATGTGTAACTCTGTGTTGTTGTGTCGAACTGCTTTGCTTTATCTTGGCCAGGTCGCAGTTGCAAATGAAAACTTGTTCTCAACTAGCCTACCTGGTTAAATAAAGGTGACATAAAAAAAAAAATATTACATAATTTATGCAGCAGCATACAAGACTTTTTTGGACTCACCTTGTTGTGCTATGCTCACTTGAACAGGAAGGTGGCGAGGCAGTCCTTTTGGGAAAATTTTGTCATCAAACTTTGTCATCAAAGTCAGGCATTCTCTGGATTTATAGTGCTTTCGAGACAACTGGGAACTTGGAAAAAACAAGGTTGAATCACGACGTCAGTGATCTTCAGGTCGGAGCTCTAGAAAGAGGCCCGAGTTTCCGAGTTGGAATTCCGAGTTGGATGACCGTTCAAAACTTATTTTCCCAGTCAGAGCAGTTCCGAGTTTCCAGTTGTTTTGAACTCGGCAGAAGTCATGATGGATTGACAGCATGGCCAATGGATTCAAACTTTTCTGGCACATGGTGTTGAATGTTTATACTTTTAAGCTTGGAAAAGAGACCGTTAAACCCAGACTTGGACCACACACCCTTTCCACGGAATTGCAGGCTAGTGATTGTTTTTGCAACGCTTGCAGTTAGCCACTGATTCCTTCCAAACCACTCATTGTTGAATTTGCGTTTTCTAACTTGTTGTGTAATGTTTATGTCCAATGGCCGATGAGCACAATAAATTTTATCCATCATTTATCTTCATACGACAAGGAATGAAAAGGATTTGCCAGTGTGGGAGTGAATGATACATTTAGGGACAGACATAGAAGTGTACATCAGACCACAGGAGGAGAAGGCGACACATAGACGTATAGGACAGCTGAACACTAAAACAGACTACAGGAAGAGAAGGCGACACATAGGCGCCTAAGACAACTGGACACACTAATGATAGAAGAGACACATAGTCTGCTGATCCTAATAAGGGCAAACATACCAAAGAATACACTGAGCTAAATACAAGGCCAAGACATAGGCCTATAGAATAGATGGACATATATTATTTTTAGGACGAGCGAGGGTCCTGCCACCATTATAATCTAACTGAAAGCAGATATGGGCGTTATTGGGTGTGAACAAGCAGGAAGCCTGAACTAAAAAGATAATAGTGGCAGATGACTTAGGGGAAGTATCTTCATTTGCATGTGGGATGGACTCATATGCTGTATGTGTATAAATACAAGAGCCAGGGCTCTGGGAAACGGTGTGTGATCCGCGGACCATCCCGGCTTGTGATACGTTGTATTAAAAGCCTATATTGAATTTACAAGTTCTTCTAAGCGTTATATTTTGAACCGATTTTCCACGACACCAGTAGATTGTAAACATGAGTCATGATGATGACTGCTTGTCTTGCTTGCTAGCTAAGATTGTGAAAGTATGATGTTGACATGATCAGTCCAATCAAAGCTATGGTAGATATAACGTGATTTGATGTCCTTTTATCTGTGGCCAATGACCTTGAGCATTTTTGGAAGGGCACTTCTAATGTATCTCTATGGCAGCACCCAGGGGGCTTGAATTTTCGAGCTCTCCCTGTAGATTTTGCAGTGACGTAGTGTCCCCATGAGTGACAGAACACTGAGCCAATCACGGCACAACTTGAGAACATTACCAACTCCCCTGGCTGCCCCACCACCACAGAAAGCACTGAGCTAGGCTGAAACACCTGCATGTTGGAGCTTCCTTACTCAAGAAAGAAAAAAAGAGACCATGTTTGTATGCGGCTTTATTAACTCAATGATATATATTTTATTACGTTGTTTGCAAACTGATATGTGACACGTATTAATGTCGAAATAACATGCAAAACAGGTGGGGCTCAAAACAGGCTCTGCCCCACCTGCCCTGAATGACGGGTCACCACTGGTTCTATCTGTAATGCAACTTTTTCCACGATTCATACGTATACAGTGGATATGTACAAATTGTCATGCCTGCTCCCGCTCTTCCCCTCTGGCGCTCGAGGGCACCAGGCTCCCCAGCATTACGCACTCCTGCTACGCCTCCGCCAGATCATCGGGCTCCCACACCTCAGCAGGATTGACAGGCCTTCATGCCTCAGCCGGATTGTCAGGCTCCTATGCCTCAGCCGGCTCGCCAGGCTCTCACGCCTCTGCCGATTCGTCAGGAATTCACGTCCAACCGGCTTGTCTAGCGCTCGTGCCTCGGCCGGCCCATCAGGCTCGCCCAGGTGGGATGCCGGGTGGCGACCCCAGAAGGGGGGGTACTGTCACGCCTGCTCCCGCTCTTCCCCTCTGGCGCTCGAGGGCACCAGCCTCCCCAGCATTGCGCACTCCTGTCACCATCATTACTCACACCTGCCTTCCCCCGTCACGCGCAAGCGTATTATTGGACTCACCTGGACTCAATCACCTGTTTATTACCTCCCCTATATTTTTCAGTTCCCCATCTCTGTTCCCCGCTGCTGCATTGATTGTCGTCTGTCTTTGTATACCCGTGTCTGCTGGCGCTGTTCCTGTCTTGTTCCGTGTCTGTACCTAATTAAATGTTGACTTCCCGTACCTGCTTCTCGACTCCAGCATCGGTCATTACACAAATAAATGTGATATTTGAGGCTTTCTCACCCCAATTGATAGTACAATGTAGTACACTGAATATACACACATATATTTATTTATGAGTGTGAGATATGGGGGTTGGTTTGAGTGTGTAAAGCAAAACTTTTACAAACAATGACAACACTGCCATGTTGCACTGAGCCTTATTGTTGTTGGAAAACCACATCAGTGTCTGACTTTCAGCTGTAGTAGATGCACCTCCCTCAACTTCACTCCTCGACTTTCATCTGCAGTCGGTTGCTTCAGCCTTACCACTCAAACAAGCCCATTATCTGTTAAGTTTCCCAAACTCGGTCCTGGGGGCCCCCCTGGGTGCACGTTTTGGGTTTCGCCCTAGCACTACACAGCTGACTCAAATAACCAACTCATCATCAAGCTTTTATTATTTGAATCAGCTGTATAGCGCTAGGGAAAAAACTAAACGTGCAACCAGGGGGGGCCCCAGGACCGAGTTTGGGAAACCCTGTGGTAAGTGACAGGTTGGAATAGAGAGGGATTTATGCCGTGTTCACGTGCTAGTCGGAACTAGGAAACTTGAAAATGTCTGACTTGTTAACTGGTTGTACGCAGCACGTTTATAAGCAGTTAACAAGTCGAAAATGTCAGTTTCCTAGTTCTGAATAGCATGTGAACGCGACGTAACCAAACAGAATATAAAATATTATGCTTTGGTATTGTGTCAGTGTTAATTAAGACTGGTCCTCAGGTATTGGAAAATCTTTAATAATCCAATGTTTTACAGAATGGATGAATATGTTGATTAAAACATCACATGAAATCATGTTAGCACAGACTGGAGAAAATAATACAGACAGACTCACAAAAGATATGGGAAAGATTGCTGTTGTTCATTAAAAGCACATAAAATAATATCGTGGCCATGAAATAGCCTAACACCTATTAGTAGAAAAAACGAACAAAACAAAAAATACTCTCCATTGTATTTTGGTGTGTTTCTGTATAGTGTAACGACCCTGTGTTTATAAGCGCGGAAATCGACTCTGCCGCTCGAGCATGCTTTTGCGGCACAGTCGATAGCGCACCGGACCTCGGGCTAGGAGGTCGAGGGTTCGAGACCTGCTCCCTGCCTGTTTCATTACATTGGTGTCAGAAGTGGGATTCATTACAATTTTGTTTCATTACTGTTTCATTACAATATTTTGGTGTACTGTATTGTTGTTTTGTGTAGAATATGAAAAAAGGGGGAAGGCGCTGACTACCGAAATGGAACTGGACCCGAGAACCGAACCAAGGGGCCCGGGTTCCGGTAAACCAAACGGGAGAAGACCATCTGTTGCTCAGCAACGCTCCTCGGCGTCTTCTGGAGTTTGCAGTGACTGCTGGGAATCTGAGGCCCGACTGAGCGACCGCCCTTTTTAGACGAACGAGCGAAGAGCAACGCTGCAAGTGTCGGGAAAGAGCTATACGCAAAAACAACTTAATAAAGCGGCAGAACGTAACTTGAGGTATGTTTTCAGATGTATGAGGTGAAATATTTCAGGCAAATTATGTCTAAATTAAGAAACGTCTCAGGAAAAAGTGTATTTTAATGCGCGATTTGATGACGTACTGGCGATGGTCAAACTCGAAATGGGGAGAGCCTTTATGGGTCTATTTGAAAGGATTAGCTACTGTAACTTGTTGGCTAACGTTAACTAGATTGTTCGCTGCTTCTTATAACCCATTATGTAGTTAGCGTTGCTAGTATTAGGTACACATTCTGATTAAATATATATCGTTAAGTTTGATTTTACGGCCCTCAATTATAGCCCGAGGCCTTCTGCTGCAGCTAAACTTGCTAGCTACCGTTAGCATTGTCTGCTATATTCAATTGGTCAACTTGATGCCAATCACACTGCTGTCAAACGCATGATTGGCTGAATTCGACGTCTTCTCTTTGCATCGGTAATATTCTATTGGATAACACATGAGGTTGACGCGATTTTCCCGCCTCGAACGTTATCATTTTCACGACGAAATACTGTCGGTCCAATTTGTGCAGAACACAAACATACGACAAACAGCAATATTTCCCACAAATATTGCCCACATTGGCAGATAAAGATGGAAATATACAGTACCAGTCAAAAGTTTGGACACACCTACTTATTCAAGGGTTTTCCTTTTATTTTACTATTTTCTACATTGTAAAATAATAGTGAAGACATCAAAACTATGAAATAATACATATGGAATCATGTAGTAACCCAAAAAGTGTTAAACAAATCAAAATACAGTTGAGATTATTAAAAGTAGCCACCCTTAGCCTTAATGACAGCTTTGCACACTCTTGGCATTTAAAAAAAATAAATGTTTTACTAGGCAGTTAAGAACAAATTCTTATTTATAATGACGGCCTACCAAAAGGCAAAAGGCCTCCTGCGGGGATGGGAGCTGGGATTAAAAATAAAAACAAATATTTAAAGAAAATTCTCTCAACCAGCTTCAGCTGGAATGCTTTTCCAACAGTCTTGAAGGAGCTCCCACATATGCTGAGCACTTGTTGGCTGCTTTTCCTTCACTCTGCAGTCCAACTCAGCCCAAACCATCTCAGTTGGGTTGAGGTCGGGTGATAGTGGAGGTCAGGTCATCTGATGCAGCACTCCATCACTCTCCTTCTTGGTAAAATAGCCCTTATACAGCCTGGAGGTGTGGTGGGTCATTGTGCTGTTGAAAAACAAATGATAGTCCCACTAAGCGCAAACCAGATGGGATGGCATATCACTGCAGAATGCTGTGGTAGCCATGCTGGTTAAGTGTGCCTTGAATTCTAAATAAATCAGACAGTGTCACCAGCAAAGCAACCTCCTCCTCCATGCTTCACGATGGGAACTACAAATGCGGAGATCATCCGTTCACCTACTCTGCATCTCACAGAGACATGGCGGTTGGAACCAAAAATCTTGCATTTGGACAGATTTCCACCGGTCTAATGTCCGTTGCTCGTGTTTCCGTCTCTTCTTATTGGTGTCCTTTAGTAGTGGTTTCTTTGCAGCAATTCGACCATGAAGGCCTGATTCACGCAGTCTCATCTAAACAGTTGATGTTGAGATGTCTGTTACTTGAACTGCTGCAAAGGAACCTGAAACCTTGAACTGAAGCATTTATTTGGGCTGCAATACCTGAGGCTGGTAACTCTAATGAACTTATCGTCTGCAGCAGAGGTAACTCTGGGTCTTACTTTCCTGTGGCGGTCCTCCTGAGAGCCAGTTTCATCATAGCGCTTGATTGTTTTTGCAACTGCACTTGAAGAAACTTTCCAAAGTAAAATATGGAATGTTGTTTGTCTTTGCTTATTTGAGCTGTTCTTGCCCTAATATGGACTTGGTATTTTACCAAGTAAGGCTATATTCTGTATACCACCTCTACCTTGCTACAACACAACTGATTGGCTCAAACGCTTTAAGACGGAAAGAAATTACACAAATGAACTTTTAACAAAGCACACCTATTAATTCAAATGTATTCCAGGGGACTACCTCATGAAGCTGATTGAGAGAATGCCAAGAGTGTGCAAAGCTGTCATCAAGGCGAAGGGTGGCTACTTTGAAAAATCTCATATTTTGATTTGTTTAACACTTTTTTGGTTACTACATGATTCCATATGTGTTATTTCATAGTTCTGATGTATTATTCTACATTGTAGAAAATAGTAAAAAAATAAAGGAAAAACCCTTGAATGAGTACGTGTCCAAACTTTTCACTGGTACTATATATATTCATAAAAGCTGCAGAATGCCCAATGATAACATTGTATTTAAATCTATGTTAAAATCACATTACTGTCTGTGCATCAATATGCTGTGAGCATGTTGTTCATGTTTAACTTGTTTGCCCAGATGTAATTGTACACTCAGACCATATAGTCTGTCATTACTGGTGATGTGAACTGTGTGCCATCTCTGCATGAATTTCTTCCTTGTGTGCAGGTGAGGGGCTGAGCCATGGCAGATGAGTGTGGTAGTCAGTTCCCAGACCATTATAAAGTCATGCTGGACAAACTGAATGAACAGAGACAGCTGGACCAGTTCACAGACATCACTCTCATAGTGGACGGTAAGCTCATCCTCAGTGATGTTTGTTGAATTGCAGAAAGTTAAGGTGCAGCTTTAGCTTGTCAACTAAAAGTTAATTATATATTTTATTAATACAAAAACAGCCTTGTTTCAGTCTTGTAGGTTAATAGTAGAACAAAAAAAAGTTTTTCAATATCATTGTGTTAAGGAAAAATGCCCACATTGTATTAAGTATTCTATTATGTGCTGTACCATTCATGCGTTCATCTTACCTCTGGTCTGTAGGACACCAGTTCAGGGCCCATAAGGCAGTGTTAGCAGCGTGCAGTCAGTTCTTCCACAAGTTCTTCCAGGACTTCACACAGGAGCCACTAGTGGAGATTGAAGGTATGTACTGCTGAACCACTGATGCATCCACTGACGTATGTCTGTCATCAATCAAGAAAATAAACGATAGCAGATAGCGCTATAGACCCTGAGAAACAAAACAAGGCCTACATCCACTTCTGACAATAACTATAAGACTATCACACAATAACCCAATGTACCCATCAATCCGCTGTGTTGTGCAGGAGTAAGTAACTCAGCTTTCCGCCAGCTGATGGAATTTACGTACACGGCTACGCTGGCTGTCAATGGGCCAGAGGAGGTCAACGACGTGTGGAAGGCAGCAGAGTACCTCCAGATGCAGGAGGCCATCAAGGCCCTCAACAACAGGTTGGACGGCCATTATAACATCTGGACCCCCTTACTACTAATATAGTCCCTTACTACTTACTGTGCCTTCAGAAAGTATTCATACCCCTTGACTTATTCCACGTTTTGTTGTGTTAGAGCAGGTATTCCCAAACTGGAATTTCCAGGGGTACGCGCAATGCCGTCGGGGGTACGCCAAATAAAAATGTGATTTACATTTAAAAATATATATTATTTATTTACTTAAAAAAAACAACACACATTTTCAAACAGTCCATTTATATTTTCTAACAGGGCTATCTATACATTTGGGTGAGATTTTTTTATCACCTGAGTAGCCTCGTTTCACTGCCAAAAATAAAATTAAACCAGCTAGTGTTCAGTGAAATAACAACACAATGTCAAATACAGGTAGCCTAGTCAAATAATTAACTTCTTTGGGAACGGGGGGCAGTATTGAGTAGCTTGGATGAATAAGGTGCCCAGAGTAAACTGCCTGCTACTCAGGCCCAGAAGATAGAATATGCATATAATTAGTAGATTTGGATAGAAAACACTAATAATGTCTGTGAGTATAACAGAACTCATATGGCAGGCAAAAACCTGAGAAAAATCCAACCAGGAAGTGGGAAATCTGAGGTTTGTAGTTTTTCAAGTGATTGCCTATCCAATATACTGTGTCTATGGGGTCAGATTGCACTTCCTAATGCTTCCACTAGATGTCAACAGTCTTTAGAAAGTTGTTTCAGGCTTCTATTGTGAAAGGGGAGCGAATAAGAGCTGTTTCAACCAGTGGTCAGGCTGAAAGCTGATAAAAACATCCTAAAGATTGATTATATACATCGTTTGACATGTTTCTACGAGATATAATGGAACTTTTTTGACTTTTCGTCTGGACTTTGTGAGCGCGCTTTGTGCATTTGGATTACTGGACTAAACGCTCGAACAAAAAGGAGGTATTTGGACATAAAGATTAACTTTATCGAACAAAACAAACATGTATTGTCTAACATGGAGACCTGGGAGTGCCATCAGATGAAGATCATCAAAGGTAAGTGATTAATTTTAACGCTATTTCTGACTTTTGTGACAACTCTCCTTGGTTGGAAAATGGCTGTATGGTTTTCTGTGGCTAGGCGCTGACCTAACATAATCGCATGGTGTGTTTTCGCCGTAAAGCTTTTTTCAAATCTGACACAGCGGTTGCATTAAGGAGACGTTTATCTTTAATCGTATGTATAACTCTTGTATCTTTCATAAATGTTTATGATGAGTATTTCTGTAATTTGATGTGGCCCTCTGCACTTTCACCGGATGTTTGTTTGAGACAATGTATTTCTGAACATAACGCGCCAATTTCAAAGGAGGTTTTTGGACATAAAGATTAACTTAATCGGAACAAAACACACATTTATTGTCTAACATGGAGTACTGGGAGTGCCATCCAGGGAAGATCATCAAAGGTTAGTGTTTAATTTTAATGCTATTTCTGTCTTTTGTGACACCTCTCCTTCTTTGGAAAATGGCTGTATGGTTTTCTGTGGCTAGGCGCTGACCTAACATAATCACATGGTGTGCTTTCGCTGTAAAGCCTTTTTGAATTCAGACACTGTGGCTGGATTAACAATAAGTTTATCTTTAAAATGGGGTATAATACTTGTGTGTTTGAGGAATTTTTTTTTATTATTTTTTTATTTTTATATTTTTTTAATTTTATCCCATTTTCTCCCCAATTTTCGTGGTATCCAATCGCTAGTAATTACTATCTTGTCTCATCGCTACAACTCCCGTACGGGCTCGGGAGAGACGAAGGTCGAAAGCCATGCGTCCTCCGAAGCACAACCCAACCAAGCCGCACTGCTTCTTAACACAGCGCGCCTCCAACCCCGAAGCCAGCCGCACCAATGTGTCGGAGGAAACACCGTGTACCTGGCCCCCTTGGTTAGCGCGCACTGCGCCCGGCCCGCCACAGGAGTCGCTGGAGCGCGATGAGACAAGGATATCCCTACCGGCCAAACCCTCCCTAACCCGGACGACCCTATGCCAATTGTGCGTCGCCCCACGGACCTCCCGGTCGCGGCCGGCTGCGACAGAGCCTGGGCACGAACCCAGAGACTCTGGTGGCGCAGTTAGCACTGCGATGCAGTGCCCTAGACCACTGCGCCACCCGGGAGGCCTGTTTGAGGAATTTTAATGGTGAGATTTCTGTTGTTTGAATTTGGCGCCCTGCAATTTCACTGGCTGTTGGCGAGGTGGGACGCTAGAGTCCCACTGGGACGTTGTGACATCAAATGGACTTTGGTGGTCAAGATGTGTATGTATCTGTACTGATGGCGCAAAAGCCATGACAGGGAGACATAGTGGAGTGGTAAAGCGAGTGCAAGCAGTTGCTCCCGACGCCACTTGGGTACACTGCAGCATCCACCGAAGAGGCTCTTGTTGCCAAGGAAATGTCTAACAGCTTGAAATACGTTTTGGACACTATAGTGAAAATGATTAACTTTTTAAAGCAAGGCCCCTGAACTCTTGTGTATTTTCTCCACTATGCAATAGTGGGCAGCGACCATGTAACGCTTTTACAACACACAGAAGTGCAATGGTTATCAATTGGCAAACTATTGACACGTTTTTTTAAATTGAGAGACGAGCTTGAAGTTTTCTTTACTGACCATAATTTTCACTTGTCTGACCGCTTGCATGATGACGAGTTTCTCACACGACTGGCCTATCTGGGTGATTTTTTTTATTTATTTTTTTCTCGCCTGAATAATCTGAATCTAGGATTACAGGGAGTCTACGCAACTATATTCAATGTGCGGGACAAAATTGAGGTTATGATTAAAAGGTTGGAGCTCTTCTCTGTCTGCATTAACAACACACAGGTCTTTCCATCATTGTATAATTTTTTGTGTGCAAATTAACTCAAGCTTACAGACAATGTCAAATGTGATATAGCGATGCACCTGAGTGAGCTGGGTGAGCAATTACGCAGGTACTTTCCCGAAAAGGATGACACAAACAACTGGATTCGTTATCCTTTTCATGCCCTGCCTCCAGTCCACTTACCGATATCCGAACAAGAGAGCCTCATCGAAATTGCAACAAGTGGTTCTGTGAAAATGTCATTTACTCTGAAGCCACTGTCAGATTTCTGGATTGGGCTGCGCTCAGAGTATCCTGCCTTGGCAAATCGTGCTGTTAAGACACTGATGCCCTTTGCAACCACGTACCTATGTGAGAGTGGATTCTCGGCCCTCACTAGCATGAAAAGTAAATACAGGCACAGTGTGTAGAAAATGATTTAAGACAGGCTCTCCAATACAACCCAACATTGCAGAGTTATGTGCATCCTTTCAAGCACACCCTTCTCATTAACCTGTGGTGAGTTATTCACAATTTTCTATGAACAAATAAGGTTTTATATGTAAGATGGTTAAATATAGAGCAAAATTATTGATTATTATTTGTTCCCTAGTCCTATAAGAGCTCTTTGTCACAACCCGGTTCGTGGGAAGTGACAAACTCATTCTTATGTTTAATAAATGTATCTTATAGTGTGTGTGTGGCAGGCTTACAATGATGGCAAAAACAACATTTGAGAGTGCACTGACCCTGGTGCTAGAGGAGGTACGCAGCTGGAGGTTGAATGTTTGAAGGGGTACGGGACTATAAAACGTTTGGGAACCACTGTGTTAGAGAATTCAAAATGGATTAGATTGTGTTCTTTCACCCATCCACACAAAATACACCATAATGACAAAGTGAAAACATGTTTATAAAAATGTTAGCAAATGTATTGAAAATGAAATACAGAAAGTATTCACGCCCCTGAGTCAGTACATGTTAGAATCACCTTTGGCAGTGATTACAGATGTGAGTGTTTCTGGATAAGTCTCTAAGAGCTTTGCACACCTGGATTGTCCAATAGTTTCACATAATTTTTTTATTTCTTCAAGCTGTCAAGTTGGTTGTCTAGGTGTTCCGAGCAGCGTCTGTCATTGCTAGACGGACATTTTCAAGTCTTGCTATAGATTTTCAAGCTGATTTAAGTCAAAACTGTAACTAGGCCTCTCACCTAACTGAGTTAGGAAGGATGCCTGTATCTTTGTAGTGACTGGGTGTATTGATACACCATCCAAAGTGTAATGAATAACTTCAACATGCTCAAACAGATATTCAATGTTTCCTTTATTTTTTACAGATAATTGGGTGATGCACAGAGATGAGGTAGTCCATGCAATTTATTAAGTGACTTGTTAAGCACATGTTTTACTCCTGAACTTATTTAGACTTGCCCTAACAAAGGGGTTCAATACTTATTGACTCAAGACATTTCAGCTTTTCATTATTTTTTTTATTTTTTTTTACAATTTGTGAAAATGTCTAAAAACACAATTCCACTTTATAGGGTATAGTGTCACTAGCCTACACAATCTCAATTTTAATCAATTTTGAGTGGAATAAATATTATGGCTGAACTCAAATGTGCTGGTTGATAAAATACCTGTATTTATGGGAAAGATGTTTGAAAAGGGTATTTTGTTTGTAAATTATATTGTAAATTGTTATGGTAGAGTTATGTCTTTCATGGAGTGATCAGAATTCTATGGGAAGGTTTGCTCAATCCAAGATTACAACCAATTGATTACAGCATTACCCCAAAAATGGACGAGGCAGTTACATTTAGTCATTTAGCAGACGCTCTTATCCAGAGCGACTTACAGTAGAGTGCATACATTTTATTACATTTTTACATACTGAGACAAGGATATCCCTACCGGCCTAACCCGGACGACGCTATGCCAATTGTGCGTCGCCCCACGGACCTCCCGGTTGCGGCCGGCTGCGACAGAGCCTGGGCGCGAACCCAGCCCAGCCTGGGCGCGAACCCAGAGACTCTGGTGGCGCAGCTAGCACTGCGATGCAGTGCCCTAGACCACTGCGCCACCCGGGAGACCCAGGTAGGGATATCCAGTTGGCAGCGGAAGGAGGTAGGGAACTGGTCTGTCTGCCCAATATAAAGAATCAACTGACAGAGGAATACAAATAGCATAAATAGGAAAATATACCAGTTTCATTTGAGGACCAGGATGTTGACAGCTGTGCCATACAGATTGCAAAATATTTGGGAAGAGATTTATGATGTACCAATTCCACGGTACAGGGTGTATGAGGTGATATAAAAATAATGACGCAAGATTCAAGACTTTGTGCTTTTCAGCTAAAAGTATTATATAGAATTCTTGCCACCAACAAAATGTTAAATAATGTTGCATTCAATCATCAAAGCTCTGCAGATTTTTTTGTGAGGATACAGAATCAATAGACCATTTATTTTGGTATTGCCCTCAGGTAGCCTGTTTTCTCTTTCAGGAATGGCTGAAAATGCAGAACATTGATCTAAAATTTACCCTAGAAATAAACTTAGTAAAAAAAGAAACGTCATTTTTTCAGGACCCAGTCTTTCAAAGATAATTTGTAAAAATCCAAATAACTTCACAGATCTTCATTGTAAAGGGTTTAAACACTGTTTCCCATGCTTGTTCAATAATCCATAAAAAATTCATGAACATGCACCTGTGGAACGGTCGTTAACAGCTTACAGATGGTAGGCAATTAAGGTCACAATTATGAAAACTTAGGACCTAAAGAGGCCTTTCTACTGACTCTGAAAAACACAAAGAAAGATGCCCAGGGTCCCTGCTCATCTGCGTGAACGTGCCTTAGGCATGCTGCAAGGAGGCATGAGGACTGCAGATGTGGCCAGGACAATAAATTGCAATGTCTGCACTGTGAGACGCCGAAGACAGAGCTACAGGGAGACAGGACGGACAGCTGATCGTCCTCGCAGTGGCAGACCATGTGTAACAACACCTGCACAGGATCGGTACATCCGAACATCATACCTGCGGGACAGGTACAGGATGGTAACAACAACTGCCCGAGTTACACCAGGAACGCACAATCCCTCCATCAGTGCTCAGACTGTCCGCTATAGACTGAGAGAGGCTGGACCGAGGGCTTGTAGGCCTGGTGTAAGGCAGGTCCTCACCAGACATCACCAGCAACCACGTCGCCTATGGGCACAAACCCATCGTTGCTGGAGCAGACAGGACTGTCAAAAAGTGCTCTTCACTGACGAGTCGCGGTTTTGTTTCACCAGGGGTGATGGTCGGATTCGCGTTTATCGTTGAAGGAATGAGCGTTACACCGAGGCCTGTACTCTGGAGCGGGATTGATTTGGAGGTGGAGGGTCCGTCATGGTCCGGGGTGGTGTGTCACAGCATCATCAAACTGAGCTTGTTGTCATTGCAGGAAATCTCAACACTGTGAGATACAGGGAAGACATCCTCCTCCCCCATGTGGTACCCTTCCTGCAGGCTCATCTTGACATGATCCTCCAGCATGACGATGCCACCAGCCATACTGCTCATTCTGTGCGTGATTTCCTGCAAGACAGGAATGTCAGTGTTCTGCCATGGCCAGCGAAGAGCCCGGCTCTCAATCCCATTGAGCACGTCTGGGACCTGTTGGATCGGATGGTGCGGGTTAGGGACATTTCCCCCCCCAGAAATGTCCGGGAACTTGCAGGTGCCTTGGTGGAAGAGTGGGGTAACATCTCACAGCAAGAACTGGCAAATCTGGTGCAGTCCATGAGGATGAGATGCACTGCAGTACTTAATGCAGCTGGTGGCCACACCAGATACTGACCGTTACTTTTGATTTTCACCCCCCTCTTGTTCAGGGACCCATTATTCCATTTCTGTTAGTCACATATCTGTGGAACTTGTTCAGTTTATGTCTCAGTTGTTGAATCTTGTTATGTTCATACAAATATTTACACGTTAAGTTTTCTGAAAATAAACGCAGTTGACAGTGAGAGGACGTTTCTTTTTTTTTTGCTGAGTTTAGTACTGTTGGGAGATCTGGAGAGACCAGGTCAGTCAATTAATAATATGCTAATACTCTTAGTAAAAGTATTTATCTTCAACTCGCAGTCTGTGGATTCGATTAGATAGATTGAATTTCTATGTTAAACATCACAGCATAGTTGAAAAATATGTGGTGTGTAGAAATCTGCAGTGGGTGGCCAGCAGAGCTAGGTGGGAGGGGCTGAGGGAAGCTGAGGTTTGTGATGTGGAATTGGAGACAAGTGGGAGTGGAGTTGTTGGGCGGCGTATAGAATGATGGTCAAAGATAAAAGTATAAAACAAAAAGTATGTTTGAATGACACTGAGGGACAGTGTTGTTACAGCTAATGCCGGGTTTGCATGAGGCTGATGCCGTGCAGGTGTTTGTACACATGCATATACTCACACTCTCATTCAAATGTGCACATACACGGACACACACGCAGGTAAATAGTGCCATATATGCACTCAAACATATTCAGTTGGCCTTGCGGTCATGATTTTGTTGTCCTTGATGTCTTTGTTGTTTTTTGCATTGTTGTTTTCTGTTTTGCTTTGTCTTTCTCTTTTTTTATATATATATTTTGTTGGTGCATGGGGGGGGTCTTGGGGGTGGGGAATGGGATTTTTTTTATTTTTGGTAATTTTTTTACTGGGGGGGGGGGGGGGGGTCTCAGATGGTTGAGGGTCAGCTCTTGGGGAACTGTGGGGAGGGATCTTGGAGGGCTGGTGGTTGGGAGCTTGGGCCGTCGGCTGATGGATCGCTGTTTCTGGTCCCCGTTTTTTGACCTTGTGTTAGATCTGTCGACGTGCCCTTGACCAGGGTGTTGACCCTGGTTGCTTCTGTGTGTCATTCTGGATGGGAGTCTGTTAGATGACTAATGTGATGTAGTTGTTGAGTGGCTTCACTGCAAGTATATTATATGTTTTAAACATTCAATAAACAAAAATAAAACATTTTACATTCAGGCTCTAACACAACAAAATGTGGAAAAAGTCAAGGGGTGTGAACACTTTCTGAAGGCTTGCGTGTTGGGTTCTATTCTTGTTTAATGGTATCTGTTGGAACGTAAAGCACTTTGAATGAATATAACCCTCTCTCTCTTCTCCATAGGATGAGTGATGGCACCCTCTTCCAGGCTCTGGCGGCAGGGAATAGCAAGGCCAAGAAGAGGAAGATATCTGAGACTCTTCCCTCAGTGGAGGGGGAGCAGGTTAGAGATCTACAATGGCACATTATGTTTGTAGTTGTTATGACATAAAATCGGCATAAAGTGCAAAAAAAGTGTCCCAAATGATACTCATCATCCTCTTCATCATCCGTCCTTTCCTCCTGATATGTATTGCTGTGCTGACCCAAGTCTGTCCTTGCAGGTGGAGATTGAGATCGGGGAGGGTACCATTGAGGTGGAGGAGACGGGGCTGGAGGAGGTGGTGGACGCTGTTCGGAACACCCAGGCAGTCTCGGATGACTCTGCCCTGGCTCTGCTTGCTGACATTACCAGCAAGTACCAGCAGGGGGGGCTAACGCTGCATGTCCTGAAGAAGGAAGGACTGGAGGAGGTAAACAAAGCACTCTGTTTCTCTGTGGCACATGTAAAAACCACACACCTTGATTCAAAACAAAAAAACAATTATATATAAGAATATTTTTTGTTGACGTTTCCAATCTTTCTCAAAACAAGTCATCCTTTCATCTCAATGCATCCATACATCATGGTTTGTGTGTGTGTGATCCAGGAGATGGTGTATCAGGAGGAGACGGTGACACCTCCCAAGACTCTCGAGAGTCTGGAGATGGTCGAGGTCCAGATCTCTCAGCTGGACAACATGTTCCGCTGCAACAAATGTGACCGCAGCTTCCGCCTGTACTATCACCTTAAACAGCACATGCGCGCGCACATGGCCGCGCTGGACAAGCCTCATGCGTGTTGCCACTGCGGGAAGGCGTACACGCGGGAGGGGGCGCTGAAACAGCACTTGAACACGTTACATTACGAGGCGGAGGAGCTGTCGCGCAGCCAGTCCCAGAAGAAGAAGACACACGTGTGCGAGTACTGTGACAAGCAATTTGACCACTTTGGACACTTCAAGGAGCACTTACGAAAGCACACTGGTAAGAGTTATCATACCAAGAGGTATTAATTAAGGGGTTCATATTTGTAGAAGTGCCTGAGTTAACTATACACTGAGTGTACAAAACATTAGGAACACCTGCTCTTTCCATGATAGACTGACCAGATAGATATCCAGGTGAAAGCTATGATTCCTTATTGATGTCATCTGTTAAATCCACTTCAATCAGTGTAGATTAAGGGGAGTAAAAGGGTTAAAGAAGGATGTTTAAACCTTGAGACATGGACGTCCAGGCAACTTGACGTCCAGGCAACTTGACACAACTGTTGGATGTATTGGAGTCAACATGGGCCAGCATCCCTGTGCAACACTTTTGACCCTTTGTAGAGTCCATGCCCTGACGAATTTGAGGCTTTTCTGTTGAAGGTGTTCCTAATGTTTTGTACACTCTGTACAGCTGATGTGCATTTGTAGTTTCTAGGCAGACTAAAACATAGCAACAACAGCACTTCATTGCACATCAACAACACCTTCTCTCTGAGTGTGATCTCTTTGATTGGGCATTGATGAGTGAATGACCTGTTCTTGTGAAGTGAATGTAAATCAGACCACCTTAATAGAATCTCCTGAGTTATGCGGTGGATGTAATAAGTAGTTTATCCCTTGTGTGTGTAGGTGAGAAACCGTTTGCGTGTCCAGACTGCCATGAGCGCTTTGCCAGGAACAGCACATTGAAATGTCACATGGCTGCCTGTCAGAACGGCGCCGGGGCCAAGAAGGGACGCAAGAAACTCTACGAATGTCAGGTGCAGAGAACGCTCTTGTTTTTTCTTGATTTATAAGGAGTCAAAATCACCCATCACATCCCTGAGTAGGGCATATGCTGGATTGTAAAATGACCTCTCCCCCCTCCCCAGGTGTGCAGCAGTGTGTTCAACAGCTGGGAGCTGTTTAAAAACCACCTGACGACACACACGGGAGAAAAGCCTAACCATTGCACCATGTGTGACCTCTGGTTCACCCAGCCCGACGACCTCCGCCAACATCTCCGTGACCTGCACAGCGTCACAGACGACAAGCTGATAACCCAGGAACTGGTCATTGCTGCCGCCACCGTGGCAACGCAAGGGGAAGTGGCCGGGGAGGAGAAGGGAGGCGAGAGGGAGACCCTTCTACTAGAGGACGGGATAAGCGTGGAGCATGTTACCGTGGAGCCCGTAGGTGTGGTAGCATTGTCGGAAACAGCCATGTTGGTGGACGGGGAGGTGACCGAGATGTGTGAGGAGGACATAGAGAGACTGAAGGAAGCGGGTGTTGAGATCCGGGTGTTGCAGGTGTCAGCAGAGGGACAGGTGAACTCTGCGATCCAGGTGGAGGGTAGCGAGGTGGAGGTGGAGGAGGATTCGCAAACGGCTATTGCTGTATGAAGCAGGAGCGGGGCGACATCTCAAATCATACACTATTCCCCATAAATACACTACCTTGGCTCTGGCCAGAAGTAGTGCACTGTATGGGGAATAGGGTTTTATTTTAGATGTGCCCGCTGATGTTTGTCAAACTGGAAAAGCTCCCCCTTACCCCCTTCACCCTATGAAATAATAGGGTAACGGACAGACGAGGATTGGAAGTTACTCATATTTCTAGAGGGTATTTATTTGGAGCCTGATGTCATGGCTCTGTCTTCCTCTGTCTGTGGCAGAGAGAGTGGCTGAATGCCTTCACAATGAACCCGTTCAAGGTTTCGTTTCAATCTTTTTTGTTGTTGCTTTCTTTTGTTTTTTACACTTTAGGATGTACATTTGAGATGATCAATATTAATTTGCTAAGACAATATGCCATCCATAAAGATCCCTACTCATTTCTATGGTGTCACCAGCAGACACCATTTATTGATTGGGATGCACCGTGTGTTATACTGTCATACGGCTGCAGACATATTACTGATATGCCTCACTGATGACGCCACACATTTCCCAGTTTGAACCCATCTGAAGCACAGATCTGTTAGTCAAGCTCTGAATTATTTTTTGACAAAAGAAAGAGCATGTTTGTAATGGTGTCTAGCCCCTAACTGGTAAAAATAGCTTTATTTTCTTAACCTTTTAATCAGTTTGTTTAGCAGAATAATAGCTGTTTGCGTGCGTATGTTTCCCCCCCCCCCTAAATTCCCTGCTTGACTTCCTGTCTACCTCTTCCTACTTCCTGTTCTGACTGCAGCCCACTAAACACTGGGTTCTATGTATGACACTGTTACAGCATGATGCTCCTCAGAAACAGAAGTAAGAAAGTATCAAGTGAACACGTTTTTGTTTGTTTTTATTTGACACATGTTCATAGTTGTATTGTTTTATTTGTACAGAGCAATAAAGAAGTGATGTAATCAATACATTTGGAATTCTCAAAATGTTTCCACACCAGTATTTCTTACAATGCTTTCAAACGTGCCTTTCTGAGACATGGAAGGACTGAAGATTAGATGTTTAGCTTACTAAACATGAAGAATGAACCCCCCAAAAATGTATGTATGCTTGTAAATATAAATGTGGCTGATGTAAACCACAGTGTTGTTGTTGTTTACTGCGTGTGTCTCTGTAACTCTTCTTCTTTCTACCACAGCAGAAGGACCTGGATAGGGCAGCATACATACAGGTTCATATCAACAGCGGTGACGATGGCGTCCAGGACACAGTGTCATCCTCAAGGAAACTGCTTACTGTAACCTTTGGTTATCCTGCCAGTGCCTGGTCAAATAGGGTTAAGGACGTGTGGACAGGGAATTTGGACTATGATCTTCCTCATGGTTATCTTCAGAATGTTCTGACTCAGAACAACTGGGGCCCCATCACTGGCTACCACATCGTTGGCTGTTGGCATCATCCTCTGATTAACCTCTGGCAGGAGGAACTCAATGCAGGAATACAGAGATGATGAAACCGGAGAGGCTTCTGAAGATGTGTTGGCCTGGATCTCGTCCACAGTGTTGGTGATAGTCTCATCAACAGCGAAGTTCCCTTGCCCGGTGTTGGTGATGCTCAGATGGAGTGCAGTGGTGGAGGTGCTTTCCTCTGCCCTAGAGATACTCAGGATGACTGTCTCATGATGTTTTTTTTGTGTTCCGTTCAGACCAAGTGGGCGTTCCGCACCCCGCGCCTAGAGACATCTGTGACTTGCTTTGCTCTACGGAGCAGGGCGCAATTGAAAGGAGTGATAACTGGGGTGGCATTAAGTGTTGAAGATCAACTGAAATTGAAGATTCCCGTTGTCTGTGTCGCCTGCCGTTTGGTGTGACGCAGACCCGGTGGAGAGTGTGGTGAAACAGAGAAGACAGTCTGTCCTACTGAGTTTTGATGCAAGGTCATTACCCAACAGTCAAATTAGGATGTGTCAGTTGTCCCGAACCTTTTACAGTGTTTTAGGTGCCAAGCTTATGGTCATGTTGCAGCAGTGTGTAGAATGGAGATTTCTGGATGTGAGAGGTGTGCAGGAGGGCATTAGACAAAGCAATGTTTAGTATCAGTGGAAAAAGTTGGGTGTGTTAACTGTAGGGGTACCCATGGTGCGGGAGATCCGAAGTGTCCGGTGAGAGAGAGGCAAGTTGAGGTTGCCAGGATCAGAGTAGTACAGATACAGAAGGTGTCGTATGCTGAGGCAGTGAAGAGAGTAGCAGAGGAAGATTATGGGTCCAGGGCAAGGGATCCTAAGAGGATCCCTGTGAGTAGGCTGAGGCCAATATAGAGTGATAGGAATAACATGTGCTTCAGGAACGTTGGATTCTTAGCATTCATAGCCATGGTTATCAACTGTACCGCAGAAATGGAACGTGAATCACAGAAAATAGATGTTGTGGTGGCAGCTGCAGAGAAGTACTTGGGTTTACGAGATTTTACTGCAGAAGAGTTACAAGGTGTGTTGAACGATAGTGTCCCCTCCACCCAGGCTGCTGGACTGGTGTAGGATCAGATAGGGCCAAAGTAGTGGAATAGTGGTGAAGTTTTAACGGGTGTAGGGTTAGTTGGTAGGGCAATTTTTCTTCCCTTTTTGTGTAATGACTTCACACTCCAGAACAGTAGGCTGACACACAGCCCATACGGTAAGTGGCAGCATGTACCTCTAACCTATGTTTGTGGACCGCCATAATACCGAAGATGAAGGCCTGCCTAGCGTTATCCAATGAGGCTGCAGGAACCGGTAAAGTCCCATATTTTGTGTCCTGCATGGAAGTTTGATTTGGGGACAGTGCTCGAGCTAGTGGACATGTGACATGGCAGCTGCAGACGGATTGATACTGAGTTTCCTGAAGTCCCACACGGAAATGGAATTCATGTCAAGGGACCGGGTGAGGAAAATGGCGGATGGCAAAGCTGAGTACTTTCTTCTTTGAGACAAGTACAGGAGGAAAAAATACATGTTATGCGCCTGAATGTCCTGAACAGTCGCTGGATAAGGAACTCGAAATCGATCCTTACAAAAATGAGGAGAAAGAACCTGCATCGTCAGGTGAGGTGAAGGCTTCCGAGCCTCACCCCAACGATCAAAAAAATCCCCTAGATGACTGGTCTAGTGAGAGTACGATTCGTGGAGAAAGTGGATCATTGCCTTTTGGCCGCTCTGTTTGTGGTATCAGGCTGGGAAAGGGAGGCGGTCAAATGATCAATTTGCTCAAAGTATCCAGAGGTAGCCTTGTTGATGTTTTTATTTGCCTGCTGCTCAAAAGGAGAGGGTGCTGCGTGGAGCGCCGCTGAAAGGAATGATAACTGGGGTGGGGTTAAGTGTTAAGGTGGATCAACTGAAGTTGGGGATCCCCGGTGTCTGTGATGTATGTAGTTTGGTGCGACGCAGACCCGGTGGTGAGCACAAGACTGAGGAGACCCTGTGTTCTTTTGAGAAATGTTTGCCAGATCAAGTCATGCTAGGGTATATAAGTTATCCCGTGAGAGCTTTTGTTCTGATCCCACTATGGTGTTTCAGGTGCCAAGTTCATGGTCATGTTGCAGCAATATGTTGAAGGGAGATTCTGAGGGGTGAGAAGTATGCAGGAGGGCATGGGACACTAGAGTGTTTAGCTTCCCCCTTTGCCCTCGGAACAGCCTCAATTTGCCGTGACATGCATTCTACAAGGTGTCTTAAGCGTTCCACAAGGATGCTGGCCCATGTCGGATTCACAAGAACAGGTCACTCACTCATCAATGCACAATCAAAGAGAAGAAAGGTGTTGTTGATAAGTGCAATGAAGTGCTGTTGATGCTATGTTTTAGTCTGCCTAGGAACTACAAATACACATTAGCTGTACACAGAGTGTACAAAACATTAGGAACACCAACAGAAAAGCCTCAATTCGTCAGGGCATGGACTCTACAAAGGGTCAAAAGCATTGCATAGGGATGCTGGCCCATGTTGACTCCAATGCTTCCCACAGTTGTGTCAAGTTGGCTGGATGTCCTTTGGGTGGTGGACCATTCTTGATACACACAGAAAACTGTTGAGTGTGGAAAAACGCAGCAGTGTTGCAGTTCTTGACACAAACCAGTGTGCCTGGCACCTACTACATTACCCCGTTCAAAGACAATTTTTT